>NW_028256345.1:0-325609 GCF_048593485.1 Apis florea | reverse complement strand
TTATCCAATTTTTAATGTAAACAGCCGTAGCTTTCGCATGAACTTTTTTGCGTGCAAAACTTCGCAACAAAATTTTTTTCATCACAATCAATTCTCAGTTTTTTTATCTTATGTTCATCCGTTTGTATATCACCATAAAATTTTTCCGAATAATTGAGAATGTCTATTTTCTCTTTTAAAAAATAAACATAGCAATATCTTGAGTAATCATTCAATATTAAAAAATAATCTTCCAATAGACATTTAGCTTATCTTAATGCATCGATCTGAAATAATTCTCCTGCATATTTAGTTCTGACAGATTGCTTTTTTTGAAAAATATTCGATGCTGCTTGGCATATACATATCCTTCATAATATTATCTTTTATGAACAATACTATCAATCTTTAAATCTCGTACATTTAAATTTGTTATTATGCATCGTAAATGTCTTCTTAAAATTTATTGTATTCTAATTTTTCATATTACTGGTGTAACACTCATCAATACATTTACTTTTGCTTCAAATAGCCGTATAAAATTTAATATATACAGTCTGTTAAATTAAAGTTTATTTCTTTTAAAAATTAAGTTATTGTTTTTGTAGAAATATACATTTTGTTCATCATTTTTAAAAATAATTCTAATGCCTTTTTCAAACGCATATTCGATAGATAACAAATTTTTCTTTAATTGCGACATTCTATTGATTTTATCGTATTTTCTACATATATTTTTATATTTATTATTTATAAAGTTTTCTGACAAACTATGTTCCATAGCATATAAATTAATAAACCATGTGTCTCCATTTTTCATTTATAGAACATTTTCTACAATTACACAGTTTAACAAAATATTTAATATTTTTGTTTTCTTTTTTGTTCTGAGCTATTAAAGATTGTCTTCTTTCACGTCTTTTTTTCAATGCACAATCACAAACGCAATAAATCCCGATAAATGATATATGTTATTTTTTTTCATCAGTTTATATCAGAATCACAAGAATCGTGAGAATCACACGAATGTAATTCTTTCGATATTATTTTCGTCCTTTCACAGAATATTTTGCATCTTTCGCATCTTTAACAGTTTTTTGTTTGTTAAATAAATAATCTGTTAATAGTTTGTTCTACTCGTTAAACACTATCACATTTTGCTGTTAAATTTGATAAAATTTACGGTGACAATAACGTCTTTCTGTTCCATATCCATATTTTTTATTTTAAATCATTATGTCAGTAAAATTATTTTTGAAATGTGATCTGCAATAGATTCTTTTGAATTCATTTTTGCATTTATAAATTGATTTAAGATTACTTGCACTTAAATTGATAATTTTTCTCAACATTATTATAATCTGTGCAACAGTAATATATATAAATAAATGCCATAATTGATCAAATTCAAAAGAAAATTCATCAGAAAAATTTGATCTTCAACATTTTTGAATCCACGATGCAGAATTATTTTCTGGAAATCGAATCATTGATATATTTTCAGTTTATTTTCCATTGTGTAAATTTCTATTTGCCGTTTCCATAATTGATAATTTTGTCCATTAAAATAATGTAGATAATACAGTTTTACTTCAGTCATTTTTATTTTATTTTATTATGTATTTTTAATTTTTTTAATTTTAACAAACCTTTACATTTATGAAAATTTTTATTACTTCTTTCAATATCAAATCATTCAAAAAACAATAATAGAAAACACTGGCCTATAACTTATTGAAAATAATTTATGGAATGATTAATAGTAAAGAATATATTTAATATAAAAAATTAAATTAAATTCTCTTATATCCTGCTATGTCTTAATCCTACAGTTGAGGGCTCGTCCGGGATACAGTCAGAATAAATAACTATGGATTCAATTGGAGTGATGACTACAATAAATTAAAAAATCAGGTAATACTCGTGGAAATGAATTAGTTAACACACAAGTAAAAGTGAAAGTAAAAGAGATAAAATGATAACTGGTGGATATAAATGAATTGTGAACGTGCTGAACGCAAAATTAACGCGAAATAAACAAAATGGCATCAAATGATAAAACAATGATCCATTTAAAACGCGAGATTCGGTGGAAATTTACAGTTAGAAACACAAGAAAGTGAACTAAAAAGACCTATAATGAAAACGAGAGATCCGAACGCAGGAAATAAATTGGATGTAAATGAAATAGAGAAGATGAAAATCAAAGAATTAAAGAAACAATTGTTGAAATTACATTTAAGTACGACCAGTAAGAAAATGGAAGAGATTAAAACAGTATAGAGAATAGACAGGAACAGTATAAAGAGAATAAACAGTAAAAAAGAAAAATCCGAAGAAAAAGAATCGGAATACAAATTCCAGAGAAATTTCATACAAAGAAAAGAACTGAAATAAAGTGTGAAGAATTCTTAAGACAAGAGAGATAACACAATCAAGTGTATTTATTTTATGAGTTGGTTACTATACGGATGACGATAAATTATCAGTTCTTAAGTGGATTGATGAAATAGAAGAAATGGGTACACTATTGCAGTGGAATAATCTGTTTATATACGGAAAAAGAATGCTAATGGGATCAGCTAAAAAATTTATAACAATCCAAAAAGGTCTTATATCATTGACAGTCTTGAAGACATGCTTAAAAAAGGAATGATAATAAGCAGTGCATAAATTCATACATAATTATCTAAACGTAAAAGAAAAACCACAAAAAACAAACCGACAATATATACGCAATGATGGAGATCGCTAGTATGGAAGAAAATGCATTAATAGAATATATAATTGATGGAAGATAAGGAATAGAACGAATTCATATTATATCAAGCACATACATTGAAACAATTAAAGACTAACTTAGCCATTTTCCATCGTATGAAAGAAAAGTAGGAACATAAAGGATATGTAAAGAAGCAAAACGATGCGATGGAAAGAAGAGAAAATCCAAGAAAATTTCGAACATCATGTTGCAATACATGGGATGCGGGATCACAATACGAAAAATTGTCCAGAGCGAGGCAAAGGACCAAAAAGTTTCAAATACAATACATTTGGACATATTGCGGATTGCTGCCCCGATATAAAAAAAATGAATGTAGCAAATATTAACTGTATCTTAAAATCAAAATCGACGGAAATTATGAAATAAACGACAAAATGAGTTATACATTTATTGATACATCTTTGCACATTTATCAAGGCAAGTATCATAATAAAATGTCGTTTGATGTCTTTTATCTTTCTTATTTCGTTGAACGTAAATACAATTACAATCCCAATAATGTGTTTTCACTTTTTATTCACTTTATTCTTGTTTTTCACTTTCTTTTATTACATCTCTATTTTCATTACTATTTTCCTTCTCTTTATTCTTAATTTTTTAATGAATAGAAATAATTTCGTTATTCAATTAGGAAAAATTAAACTCATTTTCATCTTCTTGAACTAATTTCATTTCCATGTTTACAAAACTCATATTTCATGTTTACAAAACTCAAAAACTTTAAAAATAATATTTCTATTGCTATGACTGTCAAACTAATACTGAAGATATAATCCGATCACGGTCTAATTTGAGATAAAAAAAATCTAGCCATTTAACAATATATTATTCTACACTTTATAAGATTATATATAAAGAGCTTAGGAATTTATTCATGAAACGATATTTTAAAAAAATCATAACATAATATAACATAAATAAATATAAATAATATATTTTGCCGTTCGAATTACCGCATCAATCCAAATGGTGCCTGAGAATCACTATTGGAGCGCAAAAGAATATATGTGGATTGTAGTGTTGTTTTATTATATTCAGTTTACTATATCACGTTGTAAACAATTCAAAAAGGAGGAAAAATTCTAATTATTATCTAATTAACCAGAAAATATGTAGCCTGTAAAAAATGCATAAAAAAACATACATTAGTTCAAATGGAAAAAATATGATTTTAAATATTCATGAAGAAATGAAAAAGGATTTTATTAATATATATCAATTAATAATATAATAAAAATAATAGTTCATAATGCAAAAGTTTCTGAGAGGTAAAAATTACATACATATGCATTTTAATAAAATGTAATACATATAATATATTTTATAAATATATTTTAAGAAAAACATTATTTTATGATATTGTTAAATTAGTCTACCGTATATATAAAAAATAAATGTCAGAAGAAATATCGTTTTTAAAAAAAACAAAAAAGCGTCAAAAAATTTCTGAAAAAATAGACAATTTTGACAAGAATATCATTAGAATAATTCATCAATTTTTTCAGAATAAACTATCGACAATAAAAAATTCATTTCATAAATTATTAAAAAGCATCAATTTTAAATTTACTTGACAAAAGCAGAACAGTTTTTTGAACGATAGAGAATAAATTGCCATTTGGAAAAGTTATTTTCAACAATTAAAATAATTGAGGGAAACCAATATTCATATTTATTATTTGAAATTAGATCACTATGAAATTAGATCACTATAGGATATACAAAGAATTCAATATGAAAAGATTTGATTGTAACATCAATTCAAGCTGCATATTCTAGTGGTTTTTCAACTTTAAAAAATTCTACTGGAAAAGGAAAATTGTTATTTAATAATTATATATACTGGAAATGTCAATGATTCTGTGAACAATGCATTTTACGAACATTATAATAAAAGAAAAAAAAATGTAAATTACCGAGGAAATGAATGCAATAAATTTTGAGAAATAATTTTCCTCAAAATTAATTGAAAAAATTAAAAAAATAAAAGAAAAAAAACTGTAAATTACCGAGGAAATGAATGCAATAAATTTTGAGGAATAATTTTCCTTAAAAGTAATTGAAAAAATTGAAGAACATTCAATGATAATGGATAATGGATAAATAAATACCATTTATACCATTGCCATAAAATTGAAAAAATTCCTAATAATATTTTAAAAAAAGAAAATATCCAATAATGGTTGTAGACAAAGTTTTAAATTTTTTGATGTAAAAAATTTATTTTATGAAGCATAAATATAATCATGATAGAAAATTGAAAAAAATGCACAGAACATGTTATTTCAAATTTTGAAAATAAATTTTGTTAAAATTGAATCAATAATAAAACCATTTATTACATGTTATTTATTATAACATGATACAGAATCAAACAATTCTAATTCTGAATAAAAAATATTAATTGAATATAAATTCTTTTGTATTATATTTTTATTTATCGTGTTAGGTAAATATATTTATATTAATGAATAGTTTCATGTTATAGTGAACAAATTATAATAAAAAAAAAACCAACCTTTAATTTCGCATTGTGTAAAGCTTGTATTGACCTGGTCTTGTTCAACTCATTGAACATATTTCTGATTTATTTCATCGTTAGACGAAGTGTTATTAATTATTGTGTTCATTAGTTTACATTTCTTTTGCAGAGTTTACTTTAATTTCAATTCCTTCACACTCTTTTAAATAACGTCAGTCATTTATCATGTTTGTGAAACATGTTATATATATTAATCATTAATCTTTTATAACCAACACAATTAAATTTTATAGTCTTACATTCATTTTGGGCTATTATTATCTAATTTATTCTTTTGATAATTACACATACACATACATACAAATCTTTTAATCTCAACGTCAGATTAAATCGAAATTCTCAGATTTAAATCGAATCTTTTAATATTTTTGAAATTTTTTTATATATTTTTTATATATTTATATATTTATATATAATATAAATTTCTTTGATGTTCCAACATAATCTATAATAATATACAACATAATATACAATATTCTCTATCCTTATTTTTAATGAAAAACTTGTTTTTATATGCTATATGTATTTTTTCAGAAAATTTTTCTTTGTTCAAAATGTGCCAATACATGTTTTATAATTAGTCACAATTTTTATTGAAGAAGCAAAAAGAAAATTGTCTCTATCTTTTCTGTAATAAATATATTTTTATTAACCTTTAGTAATAAAAAAATATATTACAAAACACTTATTTTTTCATTCTTAATCTTTTTTTTTTTCTCAAATTAATCTATTTCATTTCTCAGAATTATATTGCACACATATCTTTTATCTATCTCCTATTTTATAATTTTCCTATCAATAGTACAAAAAACGATAATTTATCAAAATACAATTTATTGTATAGATTATAGATTTAAATAGATTTAAATTTAGTTAAAATTTATTATATTTAAGAGGAAATATATCGAAGCCATACACACTAATTTTAATGAAATTTGAGGGATGGTTGATTTTAATTCTCAAAAAAATTTATTGATATTTATATTGATATATTTTTCTTCTATCAGCTAACATTCATTTTGAAGAGATGAAATCGAATTTGAAACGTTTCTGATATAATGCATAATATTTTCGTTCAAAAAATAATATTCCAAAAGGAAAGGAGAAAATTGCAAACACATGTTAAGTTAATTCGTGTAGTCAGATAAATGAACATTAATTTTTTATTTTGTTATCGTCGTAAAAATTTTATATGATAAAGATATATTTAATTTATTTTTAAAGATTTACATATACAAACAGCATATTTTATATATTTTTGGAAAAACGCCACATTCTAATTGACGGATTAATTAAATAATAATAATTAATTAAATAATTAAATAATATTAAAATGTAGCTTTATCAGAAATAAGAATTGCATTATATAATTATATAATTAATTTATATAATTATATAAATTTAAATGAATTCAATTCATTGATTCAATTCTAACAACATTTATTTTCAAAACTTGATGCTGAATATCTTAGAAATTTTAGAATCAATCGCCTCTTTTGAAAGAATTGCGCTCTCAATACGTGTCTTTTCAAGAGAATAAGGCGATATAATATAAGACTTTTCTTTCAGATTTTCTTTAACTCGATTTTTTATTATAGTTATCATAAAATATCAAACCAAATTCTTCTATATTTGCATTTCATTTAAAAAAACATGCTTCTCCTATTAAGTTATCATATTACTTAAAATTCGAATGTTTGGATAATAAATGAAAGATAGACTTGGCAAAGAGAGGGGAGAGGAAAAGAAAAGATTTTTTATCTTCAGTTACTTCATGTTGTGTCTATAGGTTTAGAATTTACCTTTTTTCAATTTATTCAACTATTGTAATGGTGGAGAATTATGATTCTTCAGGATAATGAAAAACTCATTATTTCGTATGTTCTATAAGTAGATATAATCTTTGTACTATTTAAAAATACCAATTTTAAAATGTCGTTTAACTTTTTAAATATATTCTTTTATATCTAATTTAAGGACCAATTACAATAAATATTACTGAAATTGCCCAGTTTTATATGTTATATAAAATATAAAATATATAAAAATTTTATATATAGTAATATATGTTAAGAAGTGCAAATTAAAAAATGAATAGAAATTAACGCGAAAGAATCGATGGAATCAAATGATGAAAGAGAAATTATTGAAATGAAGTTAAAAAATTTCGATTTCGATTTCGTGAATATATTAAATTCTTTGAATATAAATAATTCGATTGCGTATTTAATGATTTAATCGCTGTTTCTCATAAATTGTCGAAATTAGGAGAAAATTTTTTATTAACTTTATCATATTTATTATATATTTTTTTATATAGTAAAATATTAGTATAAAATAATTATTATAAAATTAAATTTATAATTTCTTTTATAGAATATAAATATATTAAATAAATTTTAACAATTATTAATATAATTTCAGTTCAACAAATATGTATTAATTTATCATAACGAATTCGAGGTAAAATTCCTCGAACCCAAATAATTAATATGAAATAAATAAATTAAAACAAATATAATTGTTCAATAAGAAAATCCAAAAAATATTAAATTTAAAATTAATCTTATAAACATAATATTTATATATTCAAATAAAAAAATTAATACAAATATTATATATTTGTTAACCCTCTATAATATTCAATATTAAATCTAGAAACTAACATGAAAATGGGAGAAAATACTAATATGAAGTATTATATTTTTTTAATTATGAGGAAATATTCATTTAAAGAATTTATTACAATTCTAATCTTGTTATTCGCTCTTTCGAAATTCGTATTGTTCTATATATCGAATAATTATCCAATCCGATAAATATCCGATACAGTTGTTCACGAAAGTCTTCGTTCGAATCAGGTTACTTTTATAATTATATTAAATTATAAAATTTACTTTACGAATTCATATTTTTTACAATGCATGTAACAAATAAAATCAATACAACAGTTATAAGACAGAATCGGCACTCGTAAGCATTCATCATGTATTTACGACTGTTAGAATTAAGTAATATTAATGGATATTCTCATTTTTGGTCAATTATTGAAATCATTATGCACATTATATTGCACATATAGTGTGATATCTATATAATGATTTTCTAAGTATAACTAAGTAAAAATATAAAATCAAAATTCATATCTGTTATCGCCATAACCGGTACAACGTCGTCGCGATGGACTAGTTAGACGATGAGCGATATATTATAAGAGAACTGTCTCACATGTATGTACAAGATCGTGTCCGACGGTCGGAATGCGATTTCACTCGATTTACCAATTGACTACAACTTGTTCTGCCCGAAAGTTTGTGTGGTAGTGACCATTAGCCAGGAAGAAAGTAGCTCAAGTCGACTTTCTTCCTGGCTAATTGGGAGTATCTTAATTGTAAATGGGGAATACTAATGACCAATAATATTACCGACATTACCTGATTTGCGATACGGGCAAAGATCGGCCTAACAGGCGTCTTGTACACAAATTTCGATGGCACGAATGCAAACGTTCTGGTAAACCTAAAGGAAGAGCTCCGGATGTTTTTTAAAAATTCTATCGGTGACCTTGACAGCGATTACAGTTTTTATTTAGGTCCATCAACGGCTCGCTGCCGTGGGAGCGGGAAGGATCTTGGCCCAGACCTTCCCGAACGATCTTTTGTTTACTGTTCACAAGAACGCTCGCGAACAATATCTATTTTTCAAAAACAGATATTTCTATTCGATTCTATTCATGGTTATATTTTGATATGAAAAACAACCGCTAAATACGAAATATTTTTATATGTTTTCATCCAAGAAATAATGATTGCAATAAAAGTAGTTTGTTTTTCAAATAAAACTCTGTTTCATTTTTTTAAATTATGATTTTAATCAAAAGTTAAGATCAAGATGTATTTATCTTGTATTTTTTTGTAGTTAATAATCTTTTCTTTTTTTTTTAATGAAAACAACATGCGATTTTTTTAATTTCGCACAACGTTAAAATATCGATTGAGAATTTTGTTTTTGTTATAAGCAAAACAAGATCTATAAATGAGAATTCTGACCAATCTATAATAAGTTATCGTTAATAATCTATTTTATATTTTCTCCTGAATATCAACTGAAACTATGAATGCTTTTTATATACATAATTATTTAAGTTCAAAACTATTGAATTTGTTCAAAATCTCATATATAGATACAGAATAAATTTAAAAAAATTTTAGTTAGAAAAAAAACGAAAAGTAATAATTCTAACAGCATAATTGCAATTATACCAAATGATACAACGCAAGATTTTGCATAAAATAATTTTATGTAACATGTTTATGAATTGAATAAAAGATACACTCTGTAAATCTATTTGCTTACATTATTGAACTCATGAAATTCTATGTGAACTAAATATTAACAGATATGATGTTTCAATAATATTTACAAATTAATACTTAATTGTAACTCTGATGTAAATAATTCATTTAGTGTTAATATTAACTGATAAGAACTTGTCTCATCCTAATTATAATTTCCAACCCTTTAATGAATAATTTCGTGATTACGAATGTTATAAATTGATTTTTCGATAGTAGATAAGATTATTCATGATACCTGTTTCAATTTTTGAACATAGATGTAATCGCAGCGCACATGCCGCACATAAAATGGAATTTTGATATACAGTAAAAACTTCCGAACTAATAAAAAAACAAAAATAGCAGAATAATGGAATTTTTTAATAATAGAATAATTACTTTTTTTGCGATAAAATTCATTTATTCAAGAAATGAACAAAATTGACAGTTTTTTCAACATCTAACGATCTGATATCTTTTACGTCGCAAATAAATTTTTTATTGTAAACAACTGCGTAAAATTATATTCCTGTTGCGCCTCAAATCTATCGAATATACATTCTGTATAATTTTAAATATTGCATTTCTGTTTTTTAATATGATTGTGGATTTCCCATGTATTCTTGTCAATTTTGTTGCATTTTCATCATATTCAATTATATGTAAACTATATTTAATTATTTTATATTTCTCTACAATAGTTAACTACACATTTTTAAATATTCATCGATGAATTTTTCACCACCAACTACCACATATAATGGTCCTAAAAAGCATATAATAAGCTGAATATTCATCGATGAATTTTTCACCACCAACTACCACATATAATGGTCCTAAAAAGCATATAATAAGCTGAATATTCATCGATGAATTTTTCACCACCAACTACCACATATAATGGTCCTAAAAAGCATATAATAAGCTGAATATTCATCGATGAATTTTTCACCACCAACTACCACATATAATGGTCCTAAAAAGCATATAATAAGCTGAATATTCATCGATGAATTTTTCACCACCAACTACCACATATAATGGTCCTAAAAAGCATATAATAAGCTGAATATTCATCGATGAATTTTTCACCACCAACTACCACATATAATGGTCCTAAAAAGCATATAATAAGCTGAATATTCATCGATGAATTTTTCACCACCAACTACCACATATAATGGTCCTAAAAAGCATATAATAAGCTGAATATTCATCGATGAATTTTTCACCACCAACTACCACATATAATGGTCCTAAAAAGCATATAATAAGCTGAATATTCATCGATGAATTTTTCACCACCAACTACCACATATAATGGTCCTAAAAAGCATATAATAAGCTGAATATTCATCGATGAATTTTTCACCACCAACTACCACATATAATGGTCCTAAAAAGCATATAATAAGCTGAATATTCATCGATGAATTTTTCACCACCAACTACCACATATAATGGTCCTAAAAAGCATATAATAAGCTGAATATTCATCGATGAATTTTTCACCACCAACTACCACATATAATGGTCCTAAAAAGCATATAATAAGCTGAATATTCATCGATGAATTTTTCACCACCAACTACCACATATAATGGTCCTAAAAAGCATATAATAAGCTGAATATTCATCGATGAATTTTTCACCACCAACTACCACATATAATGGTCCTAAAAAGCATATAATAAGCTGAATATTCATCGATGAATTTTTCACCACCAACTACCACATATAATGGTCCTAAAAAGCATATAATAAGCTGAATATTCATCGATGAATTTTTCACCACCAACTACCACATATAATGGTCCTAAAAAGCATATAATAAGCTGAATATTCATCGATGAATTTTTCACCACCAACTACCACATATAATGGTCCTAAAAAGCATATAATAAGCTGAATATTCATCGATGAATTTTTCACCACCAACTACCACATATAATGGTCCTAAAAAGCATATAATAAGCTGAATATTCATCGATGAATTTTTCACCACCAACTACCACATATAATGGTCCTAAAAAGCATATAATAAGCTGAATATTCATCGATGAATTTTTCACCACCAACTACCACATATAATGGTCCTAAAAAGCATATAATAAGCTGAATATTCATCGATGAATTTTTCACCACCAACTACCACATATAATGGTCCTAAAAAGCATATAATAAGCTGAATATTCATCGATGAATTTTTCACCACCAACTACCACATATAATGGTCCTAAAAAGCATATAATAAGCTGAATATTCATCGATGAATTTTTCACCACCAACTACCACATATAATGGTCCTAAAAAGCATATAATAAGCTGAATATTCATCGATGAATTTTTCACCACCAACTACCACATATAATGGTCCTAAAAAGCATATAATAAGCTGAATATTCATCGATGAATTTTTCACCACCAACTACCACATATAATGGTCCTAAAAAGCATATAATAAGCTGAATATTCATCGATGAATTTTTCACCACCAACTACCACATATAATGGTCCTAAAAAGCATATAATAAGCTGAATATTCATCGATGAATTTTTCACCACCAACTACCACATATAATGGTCCTAAAAAGCATATAATAAGCTGAATATTCATCGATGAATTTTTCACCACCAACTACCACATATAATGGTCCTAAAAAGCATATAATAAGCTGAATATTCATCGATGAATTTTTCACCACCAACTACCACATATAATGGTCCTAAAAAGCATATAATAAGCTGAATATTCATCGATGAATTTTTCACCACCAACTACCACATATAATGGTCCTAAAAAGCATATAATAAGCTGAATATTCATCGATGAATTTTTCACCACCAACTACCACATATAATGGTCCTAAAAAGCATATAATAAGCTGAATATTCATCGATGAATTTTTCACCACCAACTACCACATATAATGGTCCTAAAAAGCATATAATAAGCTGAATATTCATCGATGAATTTTTCACCACCAACTACCACATATAATGGTCCTAAAAAGCATATAATAAGCTGAATATTCATCGATGAATTTTTCACCACCAACTACCACATATAATGGTCCTAAAAAGCATATAATAAGCTGAATATTCATCGATGAATTTTTCACCACCAACTACCACATATAATGGTCCTAAAAAGCATATAATAAGCTGAATATTCATCGATGAATTTTTCACCACCAACTACCACATATAATGGTCCTAAAAAGCATATAATAAGCTGAATATTCATCGATGAATTTTTCACCACCAACTACCACATATAATGGTCCTAAAAAGCATATAATAAGCTGAATATTCATCGATGAATTTTTCACCACCAACTACCACATATAATGGTCCTAAAAAGCATATAATAAGCTGAATATTCATCGATGAATTTTTCACCACCAACTACCACATATAATGGTCCTAAAAAGCATATAATAAGCTGAATATTCATCGATGAATTTTTCACCACCAACTACCACATATAATGGTCCTAAAAAGCATATAATAAGCTGAATATTCATCGATGAATTTTTCACCACCAACTACCACATATAATGGTCCTAAAAAGCATATAATAAGCTGAATATTCATCGATGAATTTTTCACCACCAACTACCACATATAATGGTCCTAAAAAGCATATAATAAGCTGAATATTCATCGATGAATTTTTCACCACCAACTACCACATATAATGGTCCTAAAAAGCATATAATAAGCTGAATATTCATCGATGAATTTTTCACCACCAACTACCACATATAATGGTCCTAAAAAGCATATAATAAGCTGAATATTCATCGATGAATTTTTCACCACCAACTACCACATATAATGGTCCTAAAAAGCATATAATAAGCTGAATATTCATCGATGAATTTTTCACCACCAACTACCACATATAATGGTCCTAAAAAGCATATAATAAGCTGAATATTCATCGATGAATTTTTCACCACCAACTACCACATATAATGGTCCTAAAAAGCATATAATAAGCTGAATATTCATCGATGAATTTTTCACCACCAACTACCACATATAATGGTCCTAAAAAGCATATAATAAGCTGAATATTCATCGATGAATTTTTCACCACCAACTACCACATATAATGGTCCTAAAAAGCATATAATAAGCTGAATATTCATCGATGAATTTTTCACCACCAACTACCACATATAATGGTCCTAAAAAGCATATAATAAGCTGAATATTCATCGATGAATTTTTCACCACCAACTACCACATATAATGGTCCTAAAAAGCATATAATAAGCTGAATATTCATCGATGAATTTTTCACCACCAACTACCACATATAATGGTCCTAAAAAGCATATAATAAGCTGAATATTCATCGATGAATTTTTCACCACCAACTACCACATATAATGGTCCTAAAAAGCATATAATAAGCTGAATATTCATCGATGAATTTTTCACCACCAACTACCACATATAATGGTCCTAAAAAGCATATAATAAGCTGAATATTCATCGATGAATTTTTCACCACCAACTACCACATATAATGGTCCTAAAAAGCATATAATAAGCTGAATATTCATCGATGAATTTTTCACCACCAACTACCACATATAATGGTCCTAAAAAGCATATAATAAGCTGAATATTCATCGATGAATTTTTCACCACCAACTACCACATATAATGGTCCTAAAAAGCATATAATAAGCTGAATATTCATCGATGAATTTTTCACCACCAACTACCACATATAATGGTCCTAAAAAGCATATAATAAGCTGAATATTCATCGATGAATTTTTCACCACCAACTACCACATATAATGGTCCTAAAAAGCATATAATAAGCTGAATATTCATCGATGAATTTTTCACCACCAACTACCACATATAATGGTCCTAAAAAGCATATAATAAGCTGAATATTCATCGATGAATTTTTCACCACCAACTACCACATATAATGGTCCTAAAAAGCATATAATAAGCTGAATATTCATCGATGAATTTTTCACCACCAACTACCACATATAATGGTCCTAAAAAGCATATAATAAGCTGAATATTCATCGATGAATTTTTCACCACCAACTACCACATATAATGGTCCTAAAAAGCATATAATAAGCTGAATATTCATCGATGAATTTTTCACCACCAACTACCACATATAATGGTCCTAAAAAGCATATAATAAGCTGAATATTCATCGATGAATTTTTCACCACCAACTACCACATATAATGGTCCTAAAAAGCATATAATAAGCTGAATATTCATCGATGAATTTTTCACCACCAACTACCACATATAATGGTCCTAAAAAGCATATAATAAGCTGAATATTCATCGATGAATTTTTCACCACCAACTACCACATATAATGGTCCTAAAAAGCATATAATAAGCTGAATATTCATCGATGAATTTTTCACCACCAACTACCACATATAATGGTCCTAAAAAGCATATAATAAGCTGAATATTCATCGATGAATTTTTCACCACCAACTACCACATATAATGGTCCTAAAAAGCATATAATAAGCTGAATATTCATCGATGAATTTTTCACCACCAACTACCACATATAATGGTCCTAAAAAGCATATAATAAGCTGAATATTCATCGATGAATTTTTCACCACCAACTACCACATATAATGGTCCTAAAAAGCATATAATAAGCTGAATATTCATCGATGAATTTTTCACCACCAACTACCACATATAATGGTCCTAAAAAGCATATAATAAGCTGAATATTCATCGATGAATTTTTCACCACCAACTACCACATATAATGGTCCTAAAAAGCATATAATAAGCTGAATATTCATCGATGAATTTTTCACCACCAACTACCACATATAATGGTCCTAAAAAGCATATAATAAGCTGAATATTCATCGATGAATTTTTCACCACCAACTACCACATATAATGGTCCTAAAAAGCATATAATAAGCTGAATATTCATCGATGAATTTTTCACCACCAACTACCACATATAATGGTCCTAAAAAGCATATAATAAGCTGAATATTCATCGATGAATATTCAGCTTATTATATGCTTTTTAGGACCGTTATATGTGGTAGTTGGTGGTGAAAAATTCATCGACGAATATTCAGCTTATTATATGTTTTTTTATATCCATTATATGTGGTAGTTGTTTGTGATTAAGTTGAGATTAATTAATTTAAGATTTCATCGATAAACGACGTTGGACGAAGTTGAACGATATTGGACGATAAACAACATAAGACATAGATATTAATTTTTTTGTTACAATTTATCACATTCGACATAAATTGTAAGATGTGTTTTCTGAAATTAATTATGGACTACATCGATTGACATTGGACGACGTTGAATGATAATGGACGATAAACAACGTGTGACGTAGTTATTAATTTCTTTATTATAATATATTAAATTCGATGTAAGTGATAAGAAACATGTATCTTGAATTTCTTTTATCCTAATTCTAATATAATAATTTTAAATATAATTAAATATAATAATTTTAAATATAAAGATAGTGTTAAGACTTAGTAATAAGTGGAAACTGGATGAAGCTCCACGAAATTGGACGAAATTGTGCTAAGTATGACGAAGATGGATCCAAGAAGGACCTAGAATGGATCGAAGATAGACTGAAAAGGAAATGGACCGAACATGGAGCGAAGATGAACCGAAAATGGACCGAAGATGGAACGAAAATGGAGCAAAGATAGACCGAAAAGGGAGGAAATATGAACCGAAAATGGAGAAAAGATGGATCAAAGATAGATTGAAGATGGATCAAAGATGGACGAAAATGGAAAAAGATGAAGAAAGATGGATAATGATGGACGAAGATGGACGAATATGGACGAAGGTGGACGAAGACGGACCGAAGATGTACCGAAGATGGATAGAAGATGGACAACATGGACATCGATTTTAATTTTTTTATTATAATATATCATATTCGATATAAGTGGTAAGATATGCGCGTTTTTTATTCAAATCTTAGTTTTAAGTATAATGTAAGATAGATTTAAAATTTAAGATTTAGTATTAAGATTTAGATTTTAATATTTTTATTATAATTTATTATAATCGATGTAAATAAAATGCGTGTATTTTGGATTTAAGTTCTAGTTTTAAGTGTAATAGAAGATATATTTAAGATTTAGTATTAAAATTAAGATTAAGTTAATTTAAGACCTCATCGATGGACGATATTGGATATAGTTTTAAGTATATTTATATATTTATATATTAAGTAATATTTTCTTTGTTTTGATGTATTTTTTCTATATTTTTAATTTTTTTACCAATTGTATTAGAAATTTTTTTCTGCGTTTTAAGAATAAATTGTATCATTTTAATGTAATAACTTTGTGAAATAAATAAAAAAAAATGGGTCTCCATGCGTAGATACCTCCTCGTAGGTGGAACCCGGTAATTGGCATCGCTTTTCAAATTTTATATTTAAAAAAATTTCTTATAGATATTGCATTAGAAATTTTTCCAAATATTTTAAATTATATTATATCATTAATAGTTTTCGAAAAGCGATGGCAAGCCAAGAATTACGCACACTTTCAGTCTAATCTAAAGTATGAATGCTTTTAACTATTTTGATTAATTACCAATGGACTAGACTGAAGGTACTAATAAAACCTGAAAAAGCATATTCTGGTTAATTCTTATTTCTCTTAATATTATTTTCAAATTTTTAACAAAATTTTGTAATTTTAACATTTTCCACTTTTTTTTAATATGATACCAGAATATCCTTGATACAGATATAAGTTAGTATTTTTATTATAATTTATTATATTTATTGTAAATGATAAGATTCGTGCGTTTTAGATTTAAGTAATAGTTTTAAATGCAATATAATATAGATTTAAGATTAATTATTGAGATTTAGATTTCATTATTTTAATTATAATTAATTGTATTCGATGTTAATGATAATCGTGGGAACGTCGCTGGATCATCGTGGGATGCGCGCATCTTAGTTTTAAGTTAAGTTAAGATTATAAAATATATAGATTAAGTTTATCGCGTGCGCGTTTCGTACGAAAACACATTCTCTAACTTCGTGCGAAGTATATATATACATATATATAAGGAATATATATCTTTATATTCCTTAATTTATCGATTTTATTTAGCTAGATACTTTTACTTTCGTTTATTATTCTCCAAATCTAATTCGAGTCACTGTCCATCATTTGTCACGCAACATTTGCAAGAATTCATCGAGCTGGTGCTCTATTTCCGACGGCCAGTAGAAGATCCGCGCTCTGATCGATTGGTACCTTTGGATACCAATTGAACTGAGATAGGTTTTGTACGTCGAATGCGGTCTTCTGTAAATCGGCCTCGGTGGTTCTAGAATGACTTCCAGTTCCTTCCTGCGTGTCGTTGGGACGACGTCTTGGTAATCCGGCTCCGGTGGTCCTGGAACGATTTCTGACTCCTTCCTGTGGTCGTCGTGGACATCGTGCATTCGACTACAAGACCGCTGTCGTAATCTTCTGCTGGTCAACGTGAATATCATCCGTTTGATGAATCAAATAAGTCGATTGATATAAGCCGTGATAAAGATAGCAGTGACTCGAATTGGTTTTTTTTTATTTTTTCTCCCGTTATTCCTCAATAGTCAAGTATAATTTTAATTTCATTTAACCTTTTTCGTGCGAAGTAAGAGATGTGATTCGTAATTTTTAACGCGAATCGTAGATTTAAGATTTTTCTTGTATTATTTATGTAAGATTTTTGTAAGATATTTTGAGATTTAGATTAAGCTCGATCATTGTAAAAATAATTGTATACCAATTTAAATACATATTTAATTAATTAATTTTTCTTTTCAGATTTTTCAGATTTATTTAATTTTTATTTTTTATTCTCTCTTCTATTTTTTTCAGAATTTATTTAACATTAATTATATTTTACTGTTGACTGGGCAGTGTAACCAATAAATAGAACATACGGATTTGACGGAATGAATATATTTATTTATATTTAAACGCAATTACGCGTATCAGCACACGGAACATGAAGAGCGAATAATCTGTATCGAGGAAAAACAAATATATACCAATTATGAAATAGTGATGCTGCTGGCAACGTTCAATCACAAATAAAATTTCAGTTTAAATTTTATATATCATGTATATCTTGTGTAACTCATTTATGGTAATTTTTAATTTTATTGTTTCGTACTTTATCTATTTAATTTTTATTGCATTTAATTTTTTAGTTTTAGGTGGATCTCGATGCGTAGTCACCTCCTCGTGGTGAGATCTGGTAATTGGCATCATTTTCCAAAATTTTCTCTTTAGAAGAATAATACATGAAAAATAATTTATTAGTACGATTCAACTATTTTCATAATTTTTTTTCTTTTTCTTTGGAAAAGATGCCAAGCTAAGAACTACGCTTTAATCCATTCTTCTACCTTCTACTTTTCCTTAATTTAACGAGCTTTCGAATTTTCTTCCTTTTTCTTCTATTACATTTATTTTTTACATATTTATTTAATTTCTATCTCAAATTATTGTATTGCGTCTTTAATTCTCTCAAATTCGATTAATTTTTATTGGTAATTAATTTTTATGCTTAATTCTTATTATATTTTTTCATAAACGGACATTTATAGGATTTCAATGTACAGGAAACTATAATATTATATCATATTATATGATGTTTCAATTTTTGGCTTGAAACGAGCTAAGAAAATCCTATGTATGCCAAATAGAAACTAAGATACAGCGGGTCAAAGATTCCGTAAATTTAAATAATCAGAAATACCATTCGACTATTTTGAAGATATCGTCCAAACCTAATAGGCGACGGAAACGATTAAAAATGAGTCGAAAGAGTAAAGATTTCCGCATGAAACCAGCTATGAAAATCCTATGTAAGCCGTGCTGAATCTAAGATACAGCTATTCGAAGATTCCGAAAATTAAAAAAATTAGGAAAACCATTCTTTTGAAGATAGTTTCCAAACGCTTGCTTGATAGAAATGAATAAAAATGAGTCGAAAGAGAAGAGCTTTTCGCTTGAAATGAGCTAGGAAAATCCTATGTACGCCAAGTAGAATGCAAGATAAAACGGCTCAAGTACTCCGAAATTTTAAAAAATTATGTATACCCTTCCATTAATTTGCAGATAGCGTCCAAATCGTTTGCGCGACAGAAACGATTAAAAATGAGTCGAAAGAGGAGAGTTTCCCGTTTGAAACGAGCTATGAAAATCCTATGAACGCTCACTGGAATCTAAGATACAGCGGTTGAAATATTCCGAAAATTAAAAAAATCAGAAATACCATTCCACTTTTTTGAAAGATAGTTCGTTCCATATCGTTTGCGCGATATAAACTGATTATAAAATGGATCGAAAGAAGGGAGCTTTCCCGTTTGAAATGAGCTTGTGAAAATTCTATGTACGCTTAAACTAGAATCGAAGCTACAACGGTTCAAAGTATTCTGAAAATTAAAAAAATCAGAAATACCATTCCACAATTTTGAAGATAGCATTCTAACCGTTTGCGTGACAGAAACGATTAAAAATGAGTCGTAAGAGGAGAGTTTCCCGCTTGAAACGAGCTATCATATAACGAGCTATTTAATTCGGCAGCAACGAAACCGATATTCAAAACTTATTGCTTTGATTCTAAAATCTGCCTGTCGCGAAATGTCTTCTTGCAAAATATAATTCATATTTGTTCGGAGAAAATTGAATGTCACTATTTACAGATGTTGCAAGTCATATTGAAGTTATATAAAATTATTTTTTAAAAATTACAATAATCAAATTGTTCAAATAAGTTGAAATATTATTCTTAAAAATTTTGAATTCATTTTAGAAATTCAAAGTAAATATTATATATTGCTAATACAATAATTATTATATGTTTTGGCATTAGAAAATTATTAAATATTATTAATCGAAAACGTGAGGCATTAGAAGACTCTAGTCTGAACTAATAAAACACAAAAGAAATAATTGTTACTACTCATTTTATAAACAAATATCCGCGGTCATTGTGCTCTTACAAAATTCTACATATACAAGCAGTCACCCGTTTCGATTCGAATCTTTCATCCCACGACATGATTGAATCACCGGAGAAACCAAAAAGCATGCAACTCATGATATGATACGACAAACGCCTTTACTGTTGTAGCCCAGAAATTATCGTGAAGACTGTCATCAGGTAAAAGGAGGGAAGAAATCTATGATAAAACATCATAATTTAAAATTCGGTTTTGATTATTTGAAATAATTGAAATATAATGAAACCATATAATAAAACTACTAGATTTGCAATATGTAGTAATGATATGTATTGAAATTCTAATCAACTTTTATTTAAAAAAAATGAAAGCTTTGATAGAAAAAAAGATAATTACCTTTTCGCCTGATGGATGATCGTGTTATTCTCTTGATTATTTTATTTTATTATATTCTTGATTATTATTTTAATTATTTCGATTATGAATAATGCACAGAAATGTTACCAATTATTCGTTAATATCTGAAATTTAATAAAATGTTCGTTATCAGATTTTTAAAATTTAATTTTCAATGATAAATCATTAAGATTTTTTCATAAATTTTTAAATTTTTCACTTTCTTTTAATTAAAACGTAATTTTATTATGAATTGCTTAACAATCGCTAATAATCCAATAAAACAGAATAAATATTTATACATAGGAAATGTAAAATTTTACCACGAAATCATTCAGAAAAACATGGCGTCCATATTGGAATTTTCCCGTCTTCGAGAATATTTCATTACCAATTAAAGAGATTGCGCAGAAAAAAACCATTTATTACTTCTGTAATAAATGAATAATATGTATGAAATTAAATTATGTTAAGGTATCATAACGATATGTTCGACAAGCCGAAATATGTTTGAACACGTATTCTTAAAAATGAAATATCATAAGAAATGTTTTTAGCTTCCAACAAAATATAAACGATAAACCAAAAAAAATAAAGAATAAACACACAGGCGAGACGTTGCACACAATATATATACATTTGGAAAAATATTGAATAATTCAATTTCACGAAATGAATTCGTAACAATTCGTAAAAATCTTCTTTTACTTTAAAATGATAAAAAATAAAATCGAATTGTAAAATAAACGTACATTAATTACAATTACAATTAATTAAAAACCAATATACCTTTTCTAAATTCTATCTCGAAATATTTTGATACCGAGGCGCTAATGACACAACAGACACAAAATGAACAATTGAAGGAAAAAACACAAAAATACGCAAAAAACTAATTATTTTCGTTTTTACTACACTGAGTGGATTATTTCAGAAACAAAATTAGCAATAATTGATAAATTCGGTAATAATAAAAATAAAATAACTTACTGCGTAATCCGAATTCACGAAGATACGTCCACCACACACAATTTTCAATTGTAGACTGACGATATGCGAAGTGTGATGCGCACTGCGTTGCGCATTTCGATGCGCAGTGTGATGCATACTGCGTTTCGAATTAAGCGACCTTCTGATTGGCTGGCACTTATGTCATCAATTAAAAACCGCGAAAAATTGAAATGTAATATAACACATATATTAATTGTTGTTGCTTGTAGAATCTTATAAAAATCTACTTATTAGAAAAAAAATTATTAATAGAATTTAACAAGATAATACAATAGTTATATTGCAGAGAAAGAATTCAATAAAAAGATTAATTAAATTTAAATCAAAATAAAAATACAAAAGAGAAATTTAACAAAAAACTTAAATAAATTCATAAAAATTGAAAAACTAAAAAAATTATAAAACATAATACAACATAATATAAGAATAACTAAATTTAATATTAATAAAACACAAGAGTTTCAACTTTAAAATTCGACTATAGAATGAATTTAAGTCTTTAATAGTTAATAAAATAATTAAGAAAATAAAAGAAATCGATATAACATAAAAATCAATTAAAAGAGAAAAATTTAATATACAAAGAAATATAACAATTAATTGAAAACATAACACTTAATTGAATCAGAAGAAACGCAATAATGTTATTTAACATAAGATTCAGATGAGAAAATACAAGTAAGATATTTTATATTGAAATAAATCAAATCTAAAGAGAATTGAAATCTAAATAAAGACTAACCTAAAAATTAAACAAATATGAAAAATTTAAAGATTATAAATAGAATTTAACACATATATTTATGGAATTGAAAAAATATGTATAAAAGTAAAAAAAATTTGATATTGTAATATGTCATTACTTAACATATGTATTTATTGAATTAAAAAAATATGTATAAAAAAAATTTAACATTGAAATGCATCATTAATGAATAAAACATTTAAAAAAGGAAATAGAGATTATTTGTAAAACTATTGTAAAATAAAAAGAGACTAAACCATAAGAGAAGAAATTATAAAAGATCTAAATTTAAAAATCTAAAACATTCAAAAAAGAATTTAACAAGTATTAATTGAATTACAATATATATATATAAAATTTAATATTAAAAATTTGCTAAATATTGTTGTTTTCTCTAAACATTTTTTTTGATTTAAGTAATATTTCTGTTCTAAAATTCTTCTTCTAATTTAATTCTTTTCGATTCTCATTGAGATTAATTAATTCTTCCAGTTTTAATTCTTTTTACTTAATAATGATTAATTCCTATATAATATTTTCTTTATTCAAGTTTTACTCATTATTTATGTATTACAATGTTAAATTCCTCGTTTATATGTTTCAATGTATAAAAGAATTTAATTTTATAAATGATGAATCTATATACAAACATAAGAGAAGAATATATATAAAATGATAGATGTTAACTATTATAAAATAAAAAAAAATGAAAAACATAGAAGAAGAAATTAATTAAACTTAAAGTTAAAAAATTTTAAAGAAACTGTAACTTAAAAAAGAGTTTAGAATAAGTAATAATTGATGTAACAAGAAAAATAAAAAAAAAAAGAATCTTAACGTAATAATTAAGTAAATCCAATAAAGTACTGTAACATAAAAGAAAATTTGATAAATTTAATAATTCTTGTATTATCTTCATTTAGTGATATTTTTGTTAAATATTTCTGTTAATTTTAATTTAGTTCTTCTAGATTTTCTTAACATTGAGATTAACTAAATTCTTTTATTTTCAATCCTTTTTATTTTATATAATTAATTCTTATATTATATTTTCTTCTTATTTTTTCTTTTTTTCATTATTTATATATTACAGTATTAAATTCCTTTGTTATGTGTTGCAACATATAAAATTATTCATATAAAATAAAAAAAGATGAAAAAATTAAGAACGAAATTAATTTTTCATAATGTTGAAAAAATCTAAAATAATTAGAACATCAAAAAAGAATTTTGGAAAAAATATTAATTGAAGAAGAAAATAAATAAAAAAAAAGAATTTTAACATAATAATTAACTAAATCTAATAAAGTTGGAACACAAAAAGAAAGAATTTAACATTGTAAATTTGATAAATTTATTTGTTTTTGTATTATCTTGATTTAGATGTTTATGTTTAATTCTTTTTTTATGTTTTAATTCTTTTATACCTTATTTTAAATTTGAAATTCAATTTTTTGTTTCAATTTTTTTTTTATCTTATAATATTATATTCTTATAATAATATATTATATATTTATCTTATAATATTATTTCTATATAATATTTTCTTTTTATGTTCTATTATAAACAAATTTTTAATTTGTTTTAATTTTTAATTTTTATCTTATTTTTAATTTGGCTTTATCTTTCAATATTTACTTATTTATTTATTTTAATTACATATTATACTATAATAAAAAATCGAAAAAAAAACCATAAAATATTATTTTATAAAATATAATTAATAAAAATATATGCGATTTGTATACTTATATCGTAGTAAATTATTCGGTAAATAAATTAGTATAAAAGTTTAAAATTTATTAAATTATTGGTCATATATCTATTCGTGGCAATTTTATAATTATTTTTCGCAAAAAATAATAAAAAGAAATTACCATAATTTTAATCGAAAATTGATGTTATGAAATACAAAATTTTACTTTATTTCGTAAAAATATTATAATTATTGTATATAATATCCTAATATGTTATTAAATCCATGTGAATAAAAAATTCAATTTATCATTGAATTAGGATAAATAATCAAATAAAATAAATAATTTAGAATCGATCTGTCGTAATTTTTCCTCCCCAAAAGCTACATTTGGGTCTCAATTTCATTTTTTTCTTCGAAAAACAAAAGAATCCCGTTCCAATCTCAATCTCTATTAATCAATCCTCTATCTTGAACAAATTAATTATTATATATATATTAATTAATTAATTAATATATATATAGATATATATATATAATATATATAGATAAAATATTAAACGACGAAACTATTGAAGAAATGTTATATAATCTGCTAATGATGAGGCTCATATAATATTCAAAGTTTAATAATAATACTTTCTCTTATAGATATAAAGGGACATTCTCCTTTCTCTTATAGATATAAAGGGACGATTTTTTAAATAGACGAAGAGAGATAAGAATCATAGTAATCAGGTTAACTTATGGGTTTGACTTAGAGTTTGCCTGAATATAAAAACAGGATCCAAAACAACGAATAAGAAAATAAAAGAACATAGATTTTTCTCAAAAAAAAAAAAAGAAAAAAATTAATTATGCATGCAGTACTTCACGAATATAAAACCATTTCCCTTTTTCTAAAATTTTTAGAAGATTGCAACAGTGTATTGACAAAAATTAAAATTAAATACAGATATTAAATTAATTTTAAATATTTTTACATAAATATATCTGTTAAAGCCGCAAGCGTGTACGACTTTTAATATTGTACAAATGAAATGCCTAAACTGATATTATTGTTCAAAAGATCACTTCCTACTGTAGGAACTGTATAATCGTTTATCTTATGAGCTTTGAATGAACGAATGATGATACTTTAACTCTTTGCGACTATGTGATTCTAACTGGGCTTTGATAAACTGTATCATCGCCGAAATCTATCTGTCTGTTTTCTGTGCCCACTCTAATTCGACTGTCTTTTCTGCTTGCTCTAATTCGGCTACTGTCTCCTGTGCCGGTTTTAATTCGACACCTATCTTCTATGATTGCTCTAATTCGATTATGCAAACTGCGAATCTTAGTTTTTCCTCCATTCCTTGCATTTCGTGAAAATGCACATAGAGAGGGATTAGAGAGACAAATCATCGCGTCGAAGGGCGTCCTCGTGAGATCGCGCCGCAGTGCGTGGGAATCAGGATCTTTATTCTTACTTCCATCACATGGCGTACAAATACAGCTCGTAAAATGGTCGCTGCTGTGATATCTGTTCAAACTAAGATATGGAAAACATTACGAAAACCATGCCCGCTCATAAATTACTGTTAGACTGTTGGCAGGTATTCGAACTGTTGAAAGTAAAGCAGGACCCGACCGAACCCAGGTCTTAACATGCCGCTCGCCTTGAAATCGCTAGCAAATTCAACACTGTAATGCGTAATGTTTTCACTCTGCAATGTCTAAAGTTTCTATAACACCTCCCTGTCATCTAGATGAGGTGAAGTATCTTAATCCACTTCTTAATCGTTGCTTGGATCCGATGAGGATCCGCTGTCGTCCTATATTGGCAGGATGTAAAGCTTCGCCGTTGGCCGCTTGATGATGCCATTGGTTGTTCTTACAGTGGCCACGCGCGAAATACAATCCGTCCCAAAGTGAAGCTACATTATTCTACCCACGCGCCATTGTAGAGGGGGAAGGTTTTTTTCTCGTATTATCACTAAGTCGTTTTTCCTTATAGTGCCCATCAACTTGTATTATTCTTCTGCTGCAACTGTTGTAAATATTCCTTGCTCCAGCGCTGCCAATTATTTTCTGCTCACCAATGAAGTGGAAAATGAAGTGAAAGATGAAGTGGAAAATAAAGTAGAAGATGAAATAGAAGATGAAGTAGAAGATGAATTAAAAGTTGAAGATAAAGTGGAAAATGAAGTAGAAGTTGAAAATGAAGTAAAAGCAGAAGATGATAATGAAGTAGAACATGAAGTGGAAGATGAAGTAGAAGATGAAGTAGAAATAGCAATAGAAGATGAAGTAGAAGATAAAGTGGAAGTAGAATATGAAGATAAAATAGAAAATGAAGTAGAAAAAGAAGTTGAAGTAGAAGAAAAAAATGAAAATGAAGTAGAAGATAATGACGAAATAGAAAATAATAGAAGATGAAGTACAAGATGAACATGAAGTGAAAAATGAAGTGAAAGAAAAAGCAAAAGATGAAATAGAATAGAAATAGAAGATGAAATAAAGGTAGAAGATAATGTAGATGAAGTAGAAATAGAAGCTGAAGAAGATAATGATGAAATAGAAGATGAAATAAAACTAGAAATAGAAGATAAAGTAGGAAAAGAAGATGAAGATGAAGTAGAAGATAATGATGAAATAAAAAATGAAGTAGAAGAAGAGAAGAAAGATGATTTAAAGATATAAGATAAAGTAGAGGATGAAGTAGAAAATGAAATAGAATATGAAGTGGCAGATGAAGTGAAGGATGAAGTAGAAGATTAAGTAGAAGATGAAGTGGAAGATGAAGTAATAAATGAAGTGGAAGATGAAGTACATTTTTAGAAAACATTTTTCGAACTAAAATTCTACATTGCACGTCAAGATTGAGAGATTTGACCTAGAAACTGAAATTCCTGTCTTTTAGGATTAGATATAATAGCGATTTTTTTTATTTAAAAACCGTAATTTTGATAAAAATCGATTATACTAATCAAAGTTTGGCGTAATTTGACATATCTGTGTATAAAATATTAAATAACGTAAGTATGTGTTAAATCTTTCTGATACATATTGACATAAATGAAATACCATTTAATAATATTGTTTTTTATAGCAATATAGGAAAGATTTCATATTTACAGCATAATATGAGATAAAATTAAAGATTTCTAAAGTTTCAAATGTATAAGGCATCAGTGACATCAAACGTATATAGTCCAAAAATGTGAGAACATCTAAACTAAAATTTCCTGAGATAATTTTAAACAATATTTTCATGTACAAAAAATTTTTGTTATAATTTTATTAACGAGTTATTACAAAAAATACTGATAAATCACAAAGCATATTGCTTGAATGGCTAATTTCTAGATCATTCAAGAACATCTTACGAATGTTATCATATTTTTGGGGCACTCTATACCCAAACGATGTTTCGAAAACAATTAAAGTGACATTTTTTAGCACAAACTTGCCAAGTTACCTCGAATTCTGCCATGAAAAATCAATTTTTATCAAGTTGTTTGCATTCAAAAATCGCTTTTACTGTAAATGCTGTTTTAAATGTTATTGTTGTGATGTGTTTTAAAACACCTTTTGTATGGATTGAATTCATCTCTGAATTTCCTTTGAACATTGTTTATTTTTAAGTTTTTTTAGGTTTTCAGAATGATTTTTTTATTTATTTTGCCAATATTTATAAATTCTTTCAAAAATGATCAAAAATTGATCTGTATATTTCCGCGTATCATTCATGATAATATATTTTTTATCAGGAACAGAGACATAGAATGACATAATTCGAAAGGTATTTTGGATCAAGCTGTAAATAAGAGAAATATCTTGTATTTGTATTTTTATATATTACATATAACGTGATTGATACTTTGTGGAGCTCAAAAGTTTTTTTTCTGCTGGAAGAAATGTGAATCTAGCTAGCGAAATAGCTGGCTATTACTGGACAGCTTGAAATGATTTTATATTACATTATTATTTGTTTTTTATTATCGATAAATGTCACATCTATTAATCAATTTTATAAAAGAAAGAGAATAGATTTGTCTGACTAGGATAAACAAATGAACCGATGAACAAATAAATTTAAATATTGCCAAAAGTATTAAAAATGACGATTTTAATAGAAAATTCCTCTTACGGCCGTATTGTCTTGGACTTAAACTTCTGAGTTTTTTATAATATATGTAATGTGTATATCTAATATAAAATGTTAAGAACATAAATATATATAAAGTCTTTCTGATATATTATATTGATATAAACAAAACATTATTTAACAATTTTTTTGTTTTAGCAATATAGCAAAGATTTCATGTTTATAGCATAATATATAAGATTTTATAAGGTAAAATCAAATTTTTAAAGCTTTAGATGTATAAAATATCAATGACATGAAACATATTCAGCTTCAAAAATGTGAGGACATTTAACTGGAAATTCTTGAGATAATTTTAATATTTTCTTTTGCAAAAACTTTTGTTACAATTTTATTAATTATTATATTTAATTATTAATTAAAAATATTGGTTAATCACAAAGCGCGCAAATCGCAAATCATAATTCTTAAATCATCAAAAAACATCTTATATTTTCCTATATTTTTGGAATACTCTATATTCTTATACATATAATATATAAGAATTCTATTGAGAAATATTTATAAAATTCATATTTTAAAAAATAGGAGATTATTAATATTATATTTTCATACAATGAATTAATAATAAAAAAATTACTAATAAACTGTTTATTAATATTTCACAGTTTGTTTTTTATATAACAGCCATTGAAAAATTAAATCTGTTTCTAATGCATTTGATTTGAATGATTCCGAATCGTCTGAAAGAAATTGGTGCAAGTTCGGTCTAGAATCGGTTATACTTAATGTATTTTCAATCTATTAATGTATTGCTAAAAAGAGTCGACTGCTCTTTTCATTTTTTGTAAACTTTTTTTAAGTTAAAGACATCTATAATCTGTTATTTATGAAATCTGCAAATTTTAAAAATGGACATAAAATATATAAAGTAGAAAAGTAGATTTACGAAGATTATTTATATTCCAACTTATTTATTTAATTAAATTTATTTAAAAAAAAATAAATTTTGTGTCGTAAAAATGGCATAATTTGAGCATTATATATTCAATGTACAATTTCATATAAACAAATTAAAGTGATTATTCTTTTATATAGAATAAAATAATTGTAGAAATTTTATAAATATCTAATTTATCTACTAAATCAAATTTCATAGTTAATATTCCTGTGAATTCAATCTAATTTTGTCAAAGTCATTTAAAAGTCATAATGTTATAGATTACGTTTTGACATTAACTATTATATGATGAAATCAAAAATACATTTTTTTTACTTACAAATACATTTACTTAAAAAAATAAAAATAATTTTGGTTTTTAAGAGAAAGAAATATGTTTGGGCAATCATAAATGTTGCAATTTGTAACTCAATACATCAACTTATTTAAAATATTTTTTTTTTTTTTTTTTTACATTAGAGATTCTTGTAGTATTAGAAATATTTAAAAAATCATATACATTATTACGTTTCAATATACATATGTTAGATATTTGATTTTATGATATTGATTTAAAATATATGAATCGTATATATTTATATATATATTTATTATTCCATATCGTTTATAGAAACTTTCGACGCTTAAATGAAATTTAATTTAAAATTATTTAAAATTTATAATTTAAAAGAATTTTTTTTGTTTATTTCTTTTATCAATATTGATTTTTATTCATTAAAAACACAGTTTAGTTCACAGTTATGATTTCTAACTTAAAATCTAATGAAATCTATTTTTTTTAATAGATGCAAATAATGCATCAAAAATACATGAATATCTATTCATCGTACATATTTTGTATTAAAAATGTTGTATCTTCTATTTTTTATTTTTCAGAACGTTAAGAATAAATATATTCAATGTTAACGTGTAATTTTACTTATAAATACATATAAATATTGTACTTTCCATTTTTTTTCTTATTTATATTAAAAAAAAATTATTATTATACATAAATTATTAAGCTTTATCTATTAAGAACATATCTATATAAAAATTTGTTATATTAAAAAAATTCAAATATATCAAAATATATCAAAATATGTCAATGGTTATTATTTTCCATATTCTGCACAAAAAAGTACAAAATTATTTCATTTACATTTTTAATAAAACTTAAATTCAAATATAATAAATTCATATTTAATAAATTTTTACTTTTTCCCAAAGATAGTTTGACATTTATAGTTTTTCTTTTATAATTTATACCTCTTCCTCCTATAATAAAAAATAAAATATAAATAAAAAAAGAAAAAATTAGAAATGTAATCATTATATACTCTTTATAATCAAAAATATAAGTTATAAAAAAAAGAAAACTAATTACAATTATTGAAATTATATAAATTAGATTATGAATTCTTAAAAAATAAAAAATATTAAATAACATTAAAAATTAAATGAAAAATTCGATTAAAATTATTTTTCTACTTATTCTTTTTTTTATATTATTCTTTTTTTAATATTTTAAAATATATTTAAAATTAATTTTTAAAAATAAATACTTTATCAATTGGTTGGAAATCAATACATAGATCAATAAAAAATTTTCTTGCACTCCGATAAGAGTTTGAGCTAAAATATTATAAAACAATTTTTATTATTTAATGTTATAAATATAATTATTAATCTTTATAATATAATTATTAATTTTATTAATATTATTAATTTTATTAATAATTATGTTAATTATTGAAAAAATTTAATATTAAAATTTTATATTAATTTATATTAATTATATATTACATATAATATTATTTTAGATATATAATAAATTTAAATATAAATATATATAAATATATGTACAATGCTTACATATTGTATTTGGTGTTCGCATTGGATATCTTGACATATTTAACTAAAATTTTATTTTCATATTATTTCGAAATTAATTCAAATTAATATAATAACAATTAATGCTTACTGTTAAATTATGAAGTAGATGTACTGGCTTTATAATGATCAATTATGTTTAATGGTTTACATTCATTACATTGTTGTTGATCGTTATCATTTTTGTTTAGATGTATTGTTCCTATATTCTTTAGATATCTATAAATTACAATTAGAAAATATTCAGTAAAATATGAAGTAATAATTATATGTGATAAAAATGTAATAATAATCATTTCTAATATATTTCATTTATTTCAAACACCTTGTCACTGATGTTCAAATATTTTATATGAATGTCAATATTAATAATTTCTTGTATATTTGTATCTTGATTGATAGATCATAGAAATGATGTTTCTTTTGGACAATGCACATCTTCAATTAATTCTATATTCAGATATTGACAACAATAATCACATATTGTGAAACCCCATCTTTTTACTGTAGATTTGCTACAGTATTGAGATATATCTATAATTTTATGAAACTATACCAAAAAATATATAAAAAAAATGAATAAAATAAAAAAGAGATATAATTTATTAATTATTTAATTAAAATATATTTTTATTCTTACATTACATTCAAAACCACGTATATTGCATAAAAAATCTTTTGAAAATTCATTTTCAGCAACAATGAGAGGAATAGTATGATTGTCTACTTTTTGCACAGCAGCATTTCGCAATGCTCAAATAGAGCTTCTATCGAATAGATTAAAAAGTCATTAACTGATCCATCTGAAATATAATTGCAAAATATTAACAATATTCTTTATATCATTTTAAAATATCTTAAAATAATCTTTATTCTTACTATTAACTTCAACCATTTTTATTAATAGTGATTCCAGGAATTAAATTTTTTATAGTGAATAATGGAGGAAATTTATTTCTAGTCTTATTTGTTTCTAAAAATTTAATTAACTCATTAAACATATGAAGAATCACTTTGTCCTTCTTTTAATTCTATGGGGATTTGATGTGTTTGTTGACTAATTTCAATTGCATCTCTTTTCCATCTTAATGATATTTTCATTTTTAATGGTATTTTCACTTCATGATAAATATTCTCAATACCATTTTTAAGACTAAATTGTGCAATTGCAAATTTTGCTGGACAAAATTCACATTTATTAATTCCTATTTCCTTGTAGAATTAATTTACATGTATAAATATAAATTTTAATTTTTGTAAATCTGTAATAAATAATATTATTTATTATTTTAATAATCAAATATTTATATAATATTTATATTATATTTATATATTTAATAATTATTTAGTTATTAAGTGAATTAATCAAGATTTTTCGAAAAAGTAATTTAAAACATTTGATATAAAATATATACTATTCTGTAATAAATCCATAGATATGACAGAGTTTATATATTCCAGCATATTTTGTTGGAATTCTTTTTTGCATTTAATTCAATTCATTTCAAACAAATCTTATCCAATTGTAGTTTTTTTACTTCCTTGAACTTTAATCTTGCTATCTTTTGTTTTAACAATATAAATTTCTTTCTCTTGTGGTGAAATATTCTACATAGATTATAAAAAATGGCTATAATTTAATTAAATTATTATAAAAATTATAAATTCAATACATATTTCTTAATACTATTTTAAAATTTATATTTAATAAAACAAAAATCTTGTTTTATTAATTTCTTATTCAGTACTTTACAGTTACAATAAATTTATGAAAATATTGATATGTTGATATAATATTAAAAGTTACAAAATATTTTAATAATAATAATAAAATACATGAATATATAATCTTTTAGAATAGTCATTACTCTAAGCAAATAATCGAATTAAACTATTAAAAATTATTTAAAATTATATTAAAAAAGATTATATAAATTTTTACCTTCTATTCTTCACTACATTTTTGATCCACTGCAACATCTTTTAAACTGTTGAAAGTTTTACCATGCCATTGTTGTCGCTTTTGCCAATCGAACATAAAGAAATAAAATGCGGTTTTTGACATATTATATAAATTATTATAAATTATTGAGACTGACCATGTGATTGTTGACTCTTTTGAATTTAATCGACTTTTATAGTACCCATGATCACTTCATATTTATTAATAGTGCCATCTTCAATAGAAAGAAAGAAACTAATATTTTTGAATTCAAACTTTAAATTATGATTTTAATTTAGAAATATATATAAATAATAACGTAAACTTTTATACATATGCATAATACTTTATACATATGAATAAGTAGTAAAAAGATTTTAAATAATTTTTAAATATGAATTAAAAAAATAAAATAAGAATTATTTTAACATACCATGTCGTATAAAATTAAAGAATTAAAAACATAATTAGCGGAACGCCATAGAGATAATGAAAATATACACTTTTTCATTGGCCATAGACATGTAATGTAACATTTTATTTGAAAATTTATCAAGTTTGTATTTTTTTGTTTAACCAATTTTTCATTTTTGCATTACAAATGATTTAAAAAAATGAAATAATTGATGAAAAAAAGAAATATATATTTTATTTTTTCAAATGTATTTTTAACCTAATTAATTAAATCAAATCAAGAACCATAATTTTTTATAATTTTTTTATAAATTTTTTGATATCTTATAACATATTAATTTGTAGATATAATTTTTCATATAAAATAGATTTACTATTTTATTGCTGATATTTCTTTTAAAAGAATTGAATATAAATAATTTTCAAGAATTGTTTTTTATTAAAAAATTTATTTTTTTTTAATTTGCATTTCTTTTCCATTCTTATGATAACTTTTTTTCATTTTAATTAATGTATTTTTATTATTGTTAAAGAATGATCAAAAATATGAATTGTAAAAATATTCTTTTCTATTAAAAATATTTTTATGTATTTTGTTTTTTTATGTAATATTATAATATTTTATATGATATATGATATATTATATCGAAAATTTTTAATTAATTAATTTTTAATTAATTTTATTAATTAATTATTTAATTTAATATAAACTTCAATTATTAATAGATTTATATAAGATAATAAGATAAAAATTCAAAGAAATATAATTAAAAAAAAAATTACAAATTGAAAAAAATTTGTCTAAAGTGAAATTAAATGCAAAAAAAGAACAAAAGTTTAAAAAAAAAATGTTACAATATATTTATTACATAAAAATTTATTGCATAACAATATATAATATATTTTATATTAAATTTTTTAAATTACTTTTTTTAAAAATAGTAATTAATTACTTGATATTTATTACAAAAATCAAAATTTGTATTTATGTATATTAGCTCTATAAAAGAAAAATAGCAATTAATAAATATGAATTTTATTCAGTAAAATTTGGACAATTTTATTCAGTAAAATTTGCACAATTTAATCTTGAAAATGATATTGAGAATATTTATTATGAAATGCTGAAGCTGGAAATAAGATTAAAAACAGATATAATTAATTCTAAAATAATGCATCAAATCTTTAAATTAAGAATTGGAATTAGAATTAGAAGAAAAATAAATATCTTTATGCATATATGTTTGAATTGATTAAATTTTTAGAATTAAAGAGGCTGAAAACAAAAAATTAATTGTTGTTGAAAGTTAATAAAAATTTTATACAAACTATACTAATAAAAATAATAGAAATTGAAAAAAGGAAAACTACTTTTAAATAGTATAAAAAATAAAAATATTTCTAAATTGCAATATTATTTATTATATTTTATATGGACTATTATAGGAATGTATTTGAATGAAGTTAATAATGTGAGAAGTTACAGCAAAGACTATGTAACTAATCTAAGTCATTAAAAATTTAATAAAATATCAATAAAATCAGTATATCTAATTAAACAATTAAATATTAATATTATTATAGTAATTTTAATATGATATAAAAATAAACCTTTAATTAAATGTGTCAATATGTTTATTGTGCATATTAAAAATCTTTTTTAGCAACTTAAGTAAATATTATACTTATTAGCATCATTAGAATCAACCTATTAACAAACAATATCAATTCAATATAATTCATGTTATTCACATAAAATAAAAAAAAGAAAATATTAATAGCTTTATTTCAAATAGATAATTTCTCAGGAAATTATATATTTCTTCCATTATTAACTTAAAAGTTTTTAATTTAATAAAAATAAATTAAAACAAAAACTATAATTATAATTAATAATTAGAATTATGAAGTTTTCAACATAAATAGTAACTTCTTTTTATTGTTGAAATATCATCAACTTTCACAATTTTATAATCAGAAATGAAAAAATATATTACGATGAAACTAAATTTTTATAATAAATACATTAAGCTAATACTTCGCAATAGCCAAAATCAATTTGTTTCTTTTTCTAAGAAACAAACCTAAATTTCATTAATAATATTCTATAAATCTTCATTACAAATGTATCAAAAAGTACTCAAAATGAAAATTGATTACCTTCAAAAAAATTTGTAATTTCTCTAATTAACAATAATCTCATATTCTCTTTGTTTGCATAGAATATTTAACTATATCAAATATGAAATTTATTCATTTATTTTTATAAAAAATCAAGATTCTTGAAAATCATAAGAAAATGAATTTCAATATTTTTGTTACTCTTATTATAAAAACGATATATAAATATATATTTATTTACATACAAAATTTTCTATTAATGAAATTTTTAATATAAAAAATTTTATCTGAAAAGAGATAATTTTTATATACATAAACTAACAAATAATAACAAATAATAAATTATATAATTACAATAAGAGCAAATAAATTAATTAAAACTTGTTATATATTTATCCATATAGCTCTGCATGTTTTTGGAATTATTTTACGTAATAATTGTAGTGAATAATATATTATGAAATAGTACATATAAAATACATAAAAATTTCGATCTTTATAACTTCGCTTTATAATATTGTATAAATTCGCTTATTAAATATTGAAGTATTTATTAACGCGCGAATCAAATTTAAAATAAAATTAAATTGTTTTTTATATATATGCAAATAATAAATTTTTCAGCTGCCATTTTTTTAATTATGTAACAAATAAGAAAATAACAATAAGAAATGAGAAAAATATTTATTTTATCTTCTTACGTATTCCAATATTCCGTGTCCCAATATTTTGTTTTCGACAACGTCATATATCATTGCTTTATATTATTATTTCGAATAGTTAACTTATGATTAAGAACACTTAGATTGTTATGAAAAATCTACTAACCATCAACCATTTGAAATTAGATTTAATTTAAAGTTGAAAAACTCTTAATATTTGACTCTTAATGTTAAATTTTTTAAGCAATAAAAACATATCAGTAATAAAATTGATTAACAACAATATCTTTTAAATTTGAAAAATTACCTAAATTATTTTTTAGAAAATACAATTTTTAATGTATTAATTTTTCTTTAAATAAATTTATAATACTTATTATGTGATGATTTGTATCTTAATAATCCTAAATATCAATCGATATCAATAAATATTTAAGTTATTTAATTGTTTACTGCTTATTTAATTGTTTACTCATTTAAAAGAAAAATATTATATTTAAGTTCTTCTATATCAATTTTGTTTCAATATCAAATAGAATAATTTTGATTTTTCTCTATTATTGTTTTAGAATCTTTATTAGATTATATTTATTATTGTTACTGTTTTATTTTTATTTTTATATTTATTAAAAATAATTCAAAAATTATTAACATAGTTAACTTTTTACTAAATTATTCTTTAAAAAGATTTCTTTTTTTTTTTTTTTGCTAATACATGAAAAATTTTAGACTTAAAATAATAAAAAATTTTCTTTGGTTATGAAGTTAACTGAATTTTATTGTTTAATTAAATTAAGTTTATATTAAATTTACAAATTCTCTTCTTTCTAAATAGATATAATAATTTAATTATAGATATAATAATTTATTCAAAAATTAAATTATTAAAGTTTTTATAAATAATATTGAAATCTATCTACATTAGATTTTGTAGGAATTTCAATTTTTACATTGTATGATAAACACATACTTTTTCTTCAAATAAATATAATCAAATTCTTCTTCTTCACAACAATGTTATGTTATGTCTTCAACACAATATTAAAATTATATATTTTTGTTTTCTTATTTATGTAATTTATTGTGCGTAATTAATATATATAATATTATAATAAAAATTACAATAAAATTATTAGAAATAAAATAAACAATTCTTAATCATTATAGATAAGAATTTAGGCTATTGTTGTAAAAATCAGGATTCATTATTTCGATTTTTTTTTATTAAAAGTATATTACAAATCACTGTAAATTTCATAAACCATTAACTGCTATTATTATTGTTTAAGTTCGCGGCAAGTATGATCAGTTGTAATTTGTTTCGTTTACTTTATTTTAATTTATCTTTGCTTGTTTTGTTTATTGCGATAAAAGTATAATTTAGTATAATTAATGATAATATAATAATTGATGAAATTTTATTCTATCAATATTTTTTTCCTATTTTTTCATAAGAAATTATCTTTCATAGATTTTTTATCATTCTTTATCATAGATTGCTTATCTGCTTGTATCATAATATTCAAACCAATGTTCAAATGTTTATATTAATAAACCTAATAAATGATTTAACAATTGCAAATAAGAATTTATCCTAGATTAACAGTTGTATAAGTAATTGGCAGTAAACTTAATGGATCGAATATTTTGGCAATAAGATAAGATTGTTTATTTTGCGATTCTTGTTTCAATATTAGAATCTAACAAATAGACGATTGTTTCATGTATGCCAAAAGATTTGACTTGATTTGATTATATCTCCGAAATATTTTATGTAGATTAAATTTTCCAATTAGAAGTTATGATTCGTTTATCACATATGTAATTCATCAAATTTCGTTCATGTTAATTCATCATTTGATTCTGTAAATCTATTGCATTTTTGATAAGTTTTTATTGAATTTAGTATTATATATGTGTATATATTATATCTTATTATAATATCCTTATTATAATTTTTTGTATGGAATTTTATAAAAAAATACAGTTTTTTGGGAAAAACATATTCAAAAAAAAATATTCAAAAGTATAAAAGATAGGATTAGGGATGCTTAGAGTAATATTTAAAAATATGGAATATTCATTTAAAAGTTGAATAAATTAGTATTTATATCAGAAATCATAATTTCGAATACAGAAAATAAAATATAATTTCTTGATGTACAAAAATAAATTTTCAACAACATTAAATTAAATGATTGTATGTGAAACTTTAAATATATTTATAAATATATTTAATATATATTATATATATTTAATATACTTTTTATAATATAATAACTATTTATAAACTTTAAATATATTTATATAAAATATTAAATATAATATTTATATAAATATAAATATATAGTATATGAAATAATATACACGCACACATGTGTGTATATGTCTTATGTTTACTTCTATTAAAAGGCTAATATTATTCTATGATATTAATAAAAAGAAAAATAATTAAAACAAATTACGAATTAGTATAAAAAAAAATATAACTAATTTTTAGTAAATAAATGAATTCAATGTTTTTTTCATCGTAATAATGAAATGTAATTCGATATTTGCGAATAAAACATGTAAAAGTATCATAAATAAAATTTGCAAAATTATTATTATAATTATTATTATATTATTATATTATTTTTAAATAAACGTATTTAAAACAGTTGCAAATAAAATATATTTCAAACGCAATATTTATGTATAAATTAAACATATTCTCAACTTTGGTATATTCATACTATATAATGATTAAATACTCATATGATAATTATAGCTTGATAGTTAATAAAATTGAATGCAATAATATATTAATAATGGCATAAGTAAGTAAATAATTATTTATAATTATATAAATATATAATGTTTTTTCATGATGATTTTATATTTTATATATTATTTACTACTAATTTCAACAAATATGATAAAATATATTTTTTTACACAACGATATAATTTAAAATTTATTTGATATTTATTTTAAATTCATTTTCAAATTTATTTTAAAATTTAAATTCATCGATTTTTTCGTTTTTTATTCTGTAAATTTTCTTATATCCGTCTTTTCGAATTTTAAGTTCTTCCTTTCTCTCAATGTTTTCTATACGTTGAACAGCGAAAAGATGCTACACATATAGAATCTAATGTTAAATTATAACATAAATTCACTGAATAAAAAGAAAGAAAGAAACTATGATTTTTGTATTGATTAATAAAATTGTCAAGTGTAGTGTAGACTATCCTCCACGAGAAGATGGCTAGGCAGAAAAATATTATTGCCATTATCTGATATTTCATCATATGTATTTTTGTAATTAGTTGAAATAATCTATCTATAATATAATATAAATTGAAAAGCTTGACAAAAAAAACGAATAATGTATAACTGAAAATAAGATGTGATGATGATTTTAAAATATTATTATAGACTTGTCGCATAACTACAGTGTTAACAATTAATAAAATATATTCTCATAATTTATAAGAATCTTACTAATTTATAAGAATATGCCAACATGTAAAGATTATGTTAACTTAGTAGTATGATCAGATAGACCAAACGAAGATTTCCCGCTTCCTTTCGTCTTCGTTAGCCATCGTAATTTCGCCATTCTTTTCAAAGATGAACAATACTTATGTCTCCTCAGTTTATTCTCTCTTTATTTTTCAATGTATATAGTGAAAATATGTGGAAAAAGAAAAAAAGAAAAAATCATTGATACTTTATAATAAAGTGAAGACACATTGCTTAACAATTTGACGCGATGAGATTTCTAGTTATTTCATATAATTATATTATATTATATTATATTAAAATATGATTACATATAAGTAATCATATTTTTTATTACATAAAGTAATGATATTTTATGAATATTTTGATTTCCTTTTATTAAATTCAAAAAAACTTTTAAAAGAAAATATTTCAAAAGAAGAGAGTTTTATATTATAAGTTTAATATAAAACTAGAGAAAAAAATTAGATAAATATAAAAAAAAAAATAAATAAATATAAAACATAAAACTGTATTGGAAAATTATATTTTCTTAAGAAATAAAATATTTAATAACATATCGCAATGTTTGTATAATAGTTTATATGAATACAATTTATATTTTTATAAGTTATATAACAAAATAACTCTTTGGGAGTCTAATAAGAGACATTATTATATGTAAATCTTCTTCATAATTACAATCTTGAATCATTTATTCCAGTCATAATCAAATTATCCAAGTCATAATAAAAAGCAAGATGATAATGATTTATTTTATATTGCTTAATAATAATAATGAATTCATGTATAAGTTCTTTGTTTTATACTAAAATTTACTATTATTTTTATAAAATAATATCGAAAAAAATTCTTGCCATTTTTTTGTTCTCGAAATTTCTATAATTTTCTTTGTATTTAAATTACATTTTTATTTCGCAAAAATCAATAAATAGAATCAAGATAGAATTATTTGATTATTCCAAATTTTTTGCTTTTTTGAATATCAATGTGTAAATTTAAGAAATTTTTTACGGATTATTTATTTGAATTTAATGAATTTTTAAAATAAAAAAATTCTAGGATAAAAGAATTTATTTTTATATTATAAAAATTTAAAAAAACACCAAGCGAATAAGTAAATATTTTAAAATTATGATTAGTGTTATTAAAGATGATATCGAGAGTATTATTTAAAATTATGCATTCTTTAACAAATACAGAAGCGACATTTGGAATACTTCTTTTAATTAAAACATTAATTTTCTTGCAAATGCTTCAATGAAAGCATCCAATGAAAATTAATTTTAAAAATCGATATATATTTGTATAATATTTCATTACTAGCCAAGATTTTGTTTAATGTATTATTAGAATTCTTATTATATACTAGAGAATTTCCAAATTCAATATTTATGAAAATAAAAATAATAATAATATTGAATTCTGACAGTATATTAACAGTGTTGATTGCAAATATAGTGATTTATTGGTTTATACAATCATCATATATACATTGCTTTATATATCTTTTTCTTTTGTGTTCTTTTTTTCTGTAATGTTTTATTTTTAACGTAGAATTATTTTATTAATTTTTATTAATTTATTAGTTTATATTAATTTCTAACTTATATAGAAAAGACTTTAGATAAAATACTATTGCATAGAAATATAATTTGATTGTTAATATATAGAAGTTTAAACTATGTATATTAACAAAATATTGACGATATATTAACTAAGAGTTGTTCTTATTATTGATTACTATATTCTTTTATCTTTGGAGAATAAAATTTTCTTTAATTTTTTTTTTTTTTTTTTGCATTTGGAAATAGATAAAATTTAATCAATTAATTGTTCTATGTAAATAGTCTCTTTTAAATCACCATACAGAAATGTGAATGAATCATCAATTTTTACATCGAGTTGTAAAATCATTTTTAAATCTATTATAGCAGCGACAAGATCAATCTAATGTCATATTCACAATTGGAGAAAATGTTTCTTTGTAATCAATACCATCCTTCTCTACATAGTCTCTCACAATGAGCTTAACTTTGTATTTACAAATTGTTTCATCTGTTTTCTATTTTCTTTTGAAAATCCAGCGATTGGAAATAATATTAATATTATTTGGTCTCGAAACTAGAATTCGTGTTTTATTTTCTTCAAGAGATTTAAGTTTTTCATTGATCGCTTCTATCCATTTACTTGAATCTTTTATTTCTTAGATTATTTGTGGATTGGAAGTAACAAGGAATATTTCTATTCATAATGACCTTCTGTTGACATCGAATATCTTCCACGAAATAGATAAGAATTTTATTGAATCAGCTGCCGAAGATTTTTCGTTTTCTTTAATAACGATATCATCTTTATTCTTATCTTATTATTAATAAACTTAACTCTGTTAATTAAGTTTATTGGCTGATATCTAGATTTCTTGTTGAAATTATCTCTACGAATGTAACATTTCTTTACAACAGGATTAAATAACCGATAAACTTATTTTCCGAAAATTTATGCTACTATTCTAGTGTAACATAACATCAATACATTCTTCTACTTCGGCGGCTTCTGTCATAAATAAAATTTGGCGTAAACTTTAATTTATATGATTTATTATCAAGTTTATTTTTCGATTTTTTATAGAAATGACATATATTACTTCTTGTTTCGTGTTTATATTAAAATCACATGAATTATATTAAATCTTGAAAATCGTGAGAAATACGAGAATCAGACGGAATACAATTCTTTCAATATTCTTTCGTATAATATTTCTTTTGTCTCTTCATCGGATATCTCGCATCAATAATAACATTTCTTTATTTAATTAATCATAATATAACTATTATACAATTTAACAGCAGTAAATAGTCCTTCGAATAATAGTATCACATTTGTGCAATATTCAAAATTATTTAGTTTCAGACTTTAACAGAATATAAGAAATATATTAAAGCTTAAAAGAATATATCAAAAAAATTGATTGATATTCATGAACTTTCGTAAATTCATAGGACATATGAATAGATATGTATATGTATAGATATGTATATATGTGTGCTAATGTTTATTTGTTATTGATATAACCGAAGAAGCATCTATGAGATGTTACGCGAGTATTAGATTAATTAAACATTGCAAATTCAAAAAAAAATTTCGTGTGACTTACAATTATTATTATTAAATATTTCAATTATGAATTATGAACTAGTTTATAATTTAAGATTTGAAGTCATGACCAAGATTTATAGAAGTCACAAACTGCAATATTTTATATTTTTCTTTAAACTTTTAGTATTTTTAAAAAATAAAGAAATCTTTGCTTTTTAGAACTTACTAATCACGCTAAATTTGTAGAAATTACATCCAATTATAGAAATGTTAAGAAGTATTGAAGACAGAAAAGTTAAAAAATATTTACTGGAGTTTGTGTCAACAATACAAAGCACATGGTTTAAAGTAATATAATTTTATGTTAAATATATTTCTGAATTATATATGATTTAATCAAATAAAGATATTAATCAATTAAAGATATATTAAGGAACACATCGATTACATCTTATCATGATCTTATATATGATTTAATCAAATAAAGATATTAATCAATTAAAGATATATTAAGGAACACATCGATTACATCTTATCAATAATGCCTTAATTCTCTTTCAAATTAATGATATAGAGTGTTGGCGCAATAATAGTATTGTAATGATGATGATCGACATAAGCTAACTAGGCTAATTAAGTGTTTGTAGAATGTTCTCCGACAGATGTAACAAGTGCTGTATTTCTTAAAGATGAGTGAATTGTATTATTGATTACACATATTATAAGATTATCATTATATTATTATTGTTGTTGTTGTTGCTAATAATAGTTGTATTTATAAAAGAGCTAGATCTCATAATTTTATAGCAAGTAATTGTGTCCAGCGATCAGATTACGACGTGATCACTATGAGACTTTCATTATTAGTGAAGCTCGTAACCTCAAAAAATCTCTTCCCAGTTAAATTGGGAGGATCATAGTTTTCCGGAAATACGCTTACAACCAATAATATCGCTGTCAGTACCCAACTTGCGACATTCCCAAGTTAGAGAAAAATTCCTTGCTTGGAATGGTAATCTATATACAAAGATTTCAAGAACAAACAGAAACAGCATATCTCTCTTATAGATTTCCTCGAATTAGAATGATGCTAGTTGTCTCCGAGTAAACCGTGTCTCGAATATTATATTATCCCTAGGATCGATCCAACCAGACTGATTATCAAAATATACAATTACAAGAGTCAATTAAACTCTCAAAAACGATAGACCTTCCAGTACTAATACTATCTCTTATTCAGACCCAAGAAAAGTCTGCGTGCAATAATAACAGAAAGAGATTTAAATGAGATATTTCTCTTTCCGAATAAACTGTTTATAAATTTCACAAGCAATAAATTTGCGAACCGAGAATTTTATTGAAATTAAAATTTTATCTATATTTTACTAGTGTAAAAAATGATTTTGTTACTATTTATTTATTGATGGTGGATATTGTTTCTAGTCGTTTTGATTTTGATTTTCAGAATTTTTTTCGCTTTGTTTCATTATCAAAATATTATTGATTAATGAATTAATATTTTTTGAAATAATCAATTAATGAACAGATTGACAATCTTGTGTTTCAAAGTCTCTTTTCGAATAAAGACTTCAATTAAAGAAAAACTTAATTAAGAAAAAAAAAGTTCTATTAAGAAAAAACCAGTTATTCCTAGAAAAAAATCTAATTTAAAATATATTTTTGAATGTAAAAAAAAATAAATTTTTAAATCATAAATATTTATTATTATTAATATTTTAAAAAATTTTCTTAAAAACTAACTTCATTAAAAAACTTTTAACTCAAAAATAGTCTTATTATATTATTATATTATAAATAATCTTATTATATTACAAGTTTCATTACAAATTCCAGAATTGAATAATCTTTAAATACAATGATAGAAACAATAATAAAAACATATGTACAATGAATCGTCTTAAACATAGATTCTAAAAGAATGATCACAATTGATTTCTATATATAATGATAATGTTGACTTATATGCTAATGAATATATATATACTATATGCTGATAAGAATGCCTATGAATGTTTTATGATTATTCTGATTATCAGTACTGTTTTTATTGTCACTATGCAGATAATATCATTTAAAGATTGCAATGTTTTATGGATGTTGCAATATGAATGACATGTTATCCTAAGTTTTAATAGTCCATTTTTCTTTCGTTATTATTGTCTGTTATTTCGAAATGCTCTTTCTTGCAAGTGATCAATTTATATCAACATTTTGAAAAATGTACTTTTTATTTTTGTATTACTAAGACGAAAGTTAATCAAATGTAGATAAGATTATATGCTTGTTTAATATGCTTGTTAGAAATTCGCTAATTAAAAATGTAGATATTAATGCGATCAAATTGAATTTGAAATCGGGAAAAATCGAGAATTGTCAAAGAATGCGAATTGAATATGATAGTCTCGAATTATTTGAGTAATAATAGTGAATGTAATTTTCATCATCAAAACATTTTAAAATTGTGATCTAATATGAAATGCTATTTAATTTGTTATATTGGCTAACAATTGGATTATCATGTGATTATTTTGGTTTCTCAAATTTAAGATAACTTTTTTTTTGTTTACTAGATAATTAAATGTTTTATTAGATTATCTTTAAGAAAAAAAAACTTTTGTGTACAAATTTTTTCTCTATTTTCTATTTTTTTTATATATAATTTATATAATTTGCGAATAAAATTGAAAAATAACTGAATTTTCAGATTAATTTCATTCCTTCAATTTTGGGCAGCAAAAAAGAAAACTGATACATTTTTATTTGTCCAAAGTTTTAAATTTTTTTTAATTTCTAGGTTCTTTCTTTATAAACATTGTTGATGGTCGCGAGCGTTAGCGCGACCTATAAACAGGACACTCGAGAAGGTTTCGGTTACGGTATTCAATCGCGATGATGAGGCGCCAGTGACACTAAGCAGGGACAGCTGCAGCTCTTGTCTATGTTTATGTTATAACAATCGCCTAAATCGTCGAGTGTTCTGGATCAACATTGCCGCCCGCCCTGGACTTGTATCTCCAATTGGGTGAGGTCGATGCCCAATTACAGCATCGATATCGTCCTCACTCATAATTAGGATATTCCCGATCAGCCAGGAAGAGAGTCGACCAGGGCTGCGGTCTTCCTGGCTAACACTCACTACCGATTAGGCCTTCGGGCAGTTTACACTACCGAATACTTCTCGGGCAGTCAAGACTACCGCACCGATTCTCCATCAGATAGGTCGTAGTCACAAGTCGAGTCAATTCGTTATTGGACACCGTGCCTCCGACCGTCGGACACGGTGATATTGAGTTGGGACACAGTCTTCCAAAAAAGACATCGTCCACCGGCATTAAGTCGACAAGCGATTTACTTCGGCAGCTGCGAAACCAGTTGATATGATTTCGAATCTTGAAATGATATAATATATTTGTGTGGAATAAATTTATTTATATTTACATTTACAGTTGTATCTATATCTTTTGAGGTGTTTTTAAAAAAAAAAATATTGATACTTAAACTTCATCAACATCAAATCTTTATTATTTCCAAATAATCAATACTGGAATAATAAAAAAAAAATATTGTACGTCAATTAATGTATATCAAAAAATTAATGTATTTAATAAATCTTTAAAAATATTTTTTGTATTTATCAAATACAATATAACATAAAATTTAAAAATGTAATATGTATGTTATAGAATATAAAGTTCCCTGAAATTTTATATATAATTTTATTATTGAACATTGTCAGCAGTATCACTATTTCATAGTTGGTATCTGTTTGATATTTCTCTCTTCAAATGTTTTGTAAACAGATACGCGCAATTACATATAATTAAAATATATATTCATTTAGTTAAATTTGCATATTTTATTTATTGTGTATCACTGTCTAACAAGTTATGGGCCTAGATTACGAAAAAACAATAAATAATTAAGTAAAGTATAGTTAAATTGAAAAACCACATAGGTTAAATATCCAGCTATGAGCAAACGTGAAATATAACCCTAATCTTGATAGAGAACGAAACTGTTCATATCAATAAATTGAAAGGATTGGAAAATTGGATTTCATGGAAATTTCATGTGCGCGTTACTTTGAAATTTTGTGGTGCATGGGAAATAGTTACAGAATCAGTTCCTGCACCAGGAGATGATACGGCGAATCGAGCACGTACTGCTTGGACAAAATTCAATAGTACAGCTCAGAGCATAATCGCCACATCGATGAATGAAAAATCATTTCTGCATATCATCAATTGTGAATCGGCTAAAGATGGAAAAAGCTGGAATCTGTTTATGAACAAAAGTCTAATATTAATGTGCACATGATGTTGCAATAATGGTATAGAAAATATAGAAGGAATCAGGAAATGATATAGCTACTCACATCGTAAAGATCGAGAATCTTGCACATCGACTGCAAGCTCTGGATGAGAGTTCTAAATCAAATGATTATCACTAAAATATTCATATATTACCTCCATCATTCAAATATTTCGTTATTGCGTGGAAATCGACTCAATCCAACGAAAAAACTCTCACAAATCTTATTTCAAGATTCACTATTGATGAAACAAGGGCAGGAACCGAAAAAAGAACAGAGAATATTGCTTTTGTTGCAAATAAGCATCAATATAAGAAAAATTTCAAGAAAGGCAATCCCAGACCAGGCGTGTGTCATTATTGTTACAAACCAGAATATTGGATCAAAGAAACCGAAAAGCAGCAATATATACAGACAGAAAAATACACAGACAGAAAAAGAGAGGCACTCATCAGAGCCATGTCTGTAGAATGTAAGCATCCAGTGATGCATGGCATTTGAATTCGTGATTGAGCATATCTCAAATTGTCGCAAATGGTTCTCATATAAAAAATTCGATACAGTAGATAATATTAAGATAAGTAATGGGAAATAAATTCAAGCAATTGGATCAGGAGATATTGACATTCTTGGTTTTAATTGAATGGAATAGGTGCAAAATATCTCAGTAATGTTTTTCACATATCAGAAATGACTTTAATCTTTTCTCGGCGGCTCTTGATAAAGGATTACGATAATATTTTGATAATAAAATATGTAAATTCATGAAGAATAGAAATATTATTGCAGTGGGAGAAAGAAAAGGTAAGTTATTCATAATGAAATTTAAATCATTACAGACGAGCATCAAGCAAACATGGCAATACGCAATTCTCTTTTCTCCTGGCACAAACGAATGGCTCATCAGAATCATGTGAAAGAAATTCTAAAATCTGAGAACATCATTTTTAAAGATCAGAATTTTTGCTGCGAAAATTGCATTCAGAAAAAATGCACAGATTATCATTCCCAAAAAGTGATATAAAATCTAAACGTATCGGAGAACTCATCCATGCAGATCTCTCAAGTTTAATGCAAGAAAATTCACTTGAAGGTGCCAGATATTTCTTAACACTAAACCTACCACGGCGCGGTCAAATGACCGTTTCTAAAATTTCGTTTAGAATTTCTTGTATACAAAGTTACTGTATCGCTATATGACTTATTGACTTTTTCTATAATGTAGATACAATCCATTTTTCAATATTCACAACTTTCTGTATTGTTTACTTTACGAATCCAATTAGCTAAAATCTCTTTCTATATTAAGATACAAATGTTTTTTTGCAACGGTCATTTGACCGCTCATGGTCATACATAAAATATCGGTAGGTTTAGTGTTATGATAAAAGATGACTACAGCCATTGAAGAAATTTATATTTCATCAAAAACAAATCAGAGACACCACAATGTCTAGAAGATTTCTTTAAGAAAACTGATAAGCATTTAGAAAAAGGAATAATAAAAATCTTTAGATCAGATAACGATCTTGAATTCACCAATAAAAAAATTGAGGAATTAATATATCGATATGACATTATGCATCAGAAAACAGTACTATTTATTCCGGAACAGAATGGTTCCGTCGAACAGGAAAACAAAACCATAGTTGATCAGGCTAGAACCTCCTTGCACGCAGGAAAACTGCCAATCAAAATATGGGCCGAAAGTTAATTACATTGTTTACATTTTAAATAGAACATAAACCAGTGGAGAAAAAGAAAAAACACTCATTGAACTGTGACTCAAGAAGAGAGAACATCTCAAATCTCATATTGAGGAAAAAAATATGTTTTCATATCTCAAAAGAAAAAAGACGAAAGTGAGACGTCAAAACCGAAAAAGGCATCTTCATCGGATATGATGAAAACACAAAAACTCCGAATCTGGCTTCCTAAAAGAGAACAAGTTAAAATACGTAGAGATGTAAAATTCACAAATCAGTATTATGAAACTGATTCAAATGAAGAATGGGAATCAGAGACGAATATCATAAGTTTTAAATATCAAAAAGACGACGCAACAATAATAGATGTTGAATCAAAAAACGTTACTCAATTAGAAAACAATGAGTACATAAATTCAGATGATTTAGAAAATAAAAATCACAATACGAGCAAAACCGGTGTTTGAGAGACAGAAATAAGATACGTCGACCAGACAGATTTGCATACGGAAATATGCAATATTGTAATCACGGAACATCATGAATCAGAAGATTATGATGACGCAATCACATGTAGCAATGCGATTAAATAGAAAGAAGCCATGGATGATGAAATCAATTCATTGAGAAAAACTAAAACATGGACATTAATAAATCAGATCACCAAGTTATAGACAATCGATGGACATACAAACTAAAAATGAACAATGATGGAAGCATATAACGATTCAAAGCAAGACTCGTAGTTCAAGATTTCAAACAAACTGTCGGAGTTGATTATCATGAAACATTTAGTCCTGTAACTAAATTTGATTCAATAAGGATTTATCTATTATAGTCTCGAACAAAATGTACTTACAGTAATTTGATGGCTTTTCTTCATGGAAAACTCGACGAGGTTATCTATATACAATAACCGAAGGAATACGAGGATGGAACTGACCGTATTTGCAAATTAAATCGTAATTTGTATAGTCTGAAGCAGACATCAAGATGTTGGAATCATCGTTTTACAGCAGTACTGGAAAAGCATGGTCTCAAATCCACCAGCGCAGACTATTGCATATTTACAAACAAAGACGATCGGGACCGACTGATTCTAATAATCCATATCGATGATGGATTAATTAGTGCAATGAACCAGTCATTCATAAGAAAGTTGTTAAGTTGAACTCTGTAAGGAATTTGAAGTAACATCCAATGAAATAAATACAATCTAGAATTACAGATTGAGTGATTAGCATATAGTTCCATATTATCAAGAGGTTTACATCAATAAAATTTTACAGCGATTTCGGATGGAAAATGCTAACTCAGTAGCAATCCTAGCAGATCAACACCATAGAGGAGCATAAAAATGGACACAAGGAAAAGTCAGAGTTCTCATACCAACAAGCGGTAGGAAGTTTAATGTATTTATCAGTAGGTACTAGAACAGACATTACATTTGCAGTGAACAAAGTCAGTCAATATTTGGAAAACGAACAAAATTCACTGGAACACGGTAAAATGAATTTTTAAGTATCTAAAGGGAACAACATTCCAAAATATGAAAAAATTCATTTTTCAGCCAAACAAAATAATCACATTAAAGCATTCAGATAACACCGGAAACACTAAAATTAGGAAGTCTACTACTAATTTTGTATTAAAATTAAGCGATTCTGCAACTGCTTGGAAGTCAACACGACAACGAACAGTTCTATCGACTACCGAAGCCAAGTATATCAGCAAGTCAAACTATGAAAGAGATCATATGGATGAAAAGTTTGATCAATAATCTAATTATATTCAAGAATTTTACAACTCTTTACGTGAATAACTTGAGCGCTATCAAGCTGTTTAAAAACCTAGAATTTCATCAGAGAAGCAAGCATATTGATGTACGTTATCATTTCATACGAGACAAATTCAAGGAGAAAGAGTTTCTTCTGCAACATATAGCATCGGAGGATCAGCAAGCAGATTTGCTAACAAAATCTTTGAGAAGAACAATATTTGAGATACATAGAAATCGACTGAATATCAAGAATATCAAAGATATGACACATATAAAGAATTATGATACTCAACCATAATAAATGTATACATACTAAATAAATTTCAGTTCATTTTTAGTGGGAATGTTATAGAATATAAAATTCACTGAAATTTTATTTATAATTTTATTATTGAATATTGTCAGCAGTATTACTATTTTATAGTTGATATCTATTTATTTATTTTCGATACACTCTTTTCAAATGTTTTATAAACAGATACGCGCAATTACATATAATTAAAATATATATTCATTCAGCTAAATCCGCATATTTTATTTATTGTTTATCACTGCCTGACCAGTCAACATTGTTATATAATTCTCAAAATAAATAGATAAATTAAATATAATCAAACAAAAGTATACGATTAGCATATGATCATATCATGTGCATGACATATCATGCACAAATTTTCTCGCAGTAAACATTTTTCCATTATTATTGGCCTTTAACTCTAAAATAAAACATCTAGAATAACATTGCTAGAAGACAATACTGTTTTTGAGAGAAGCGATTTCAAATTATATACTTTTTAGGACATTTTACGTTATTAAAATGCAACATGGCCTTAAGTCCAAGAATAGTCACAACTTCATTCTTCAAAATTAGAAAACATGTATGAATCAGTTTCTAAATATAATACTTTGTATTATATTATGTTGTATATTGTACGATACTATATAATATTATAATATTAATATTATAATAATAATCAAGGAATTTTCTTTAAGTATGGGAGTGTTGCAAATCAAAGACATGATCAGATTAGACTCATTCTCATATTCTTTCAGAAAACTCCTCAATTATAAAAAAGATTTACAAAGATACGAATCTAAAACAGAGAAAGATTAGAGAAAATTAATATACACTTCAAGAATATCATTATATTTGGATAGCCAAAGACGATAATTAAAAGAAACATAAATTCCATAGCAAGCATCACTGATAAAGAAAATTTTGAAAATGTATAATCAATGAAGTATTTTCAGTGCATATTAGATATCTTGAGCGTCGAATTCATTGATGAGATAAGCACATCTATTATTCGATCTATCTATCCTTATTTCTATTATCAAAGAAAATAAAGTCGATGATAAACCGTAACGAATTTCTCATATCATTTCTCACATCTCAAAATTTGAAATTTTCATTGTTTGAAATTTGTATTAAAAGTAAAAGTTGCCTATATTTTGAAGTCGCTAGCAATCATCACGAAGTTGAAAATTAAATGGTACGAGAATATTAACCAACATGAGTATATCATTCGAATTATTTTCAGATAATTATTAGATGCAAAAAATATATTGAAGAATTAATAAATAACTTCATTAATAATATCTTGTTTTTAAAATCATTTTAGAAATCTGTTAATTAATGGAATATTTTTTAAATTCATTTCCTCGAAACAAAATTGCTCATGTAGATAATAATTTTTCGTAAAAGAAACAATGTTATAAATTTTCATCTAATGTATTAACAGCAACAATAATGTTGAATCATATATTCAAAAATTATATTTATCCGTTATGCTCTTTGAATCATATTGCAGTATAAAGAATTTAAAACCCTCGTAATTAATAATAATGGAATCGTATAAAAAAGTTAAAAATTTAGTTTAATTTGAACGAAATATGCGATTAATATTTATGTTAATATATGTATATATATATATATATATATATATATATATATATATTTTATATATTTAATTTTATATATTTTATATATATATATATAATCTTTTCATTCATAATAATATTCGATTTAAAAGTCGATCATTCATCAATGAATGTTATCTCATGAATGTATCACAATGATTTTCAAATCAATAATTTCTAATTGTTTTTTACTCTCTTTCCTTTTCTTGTCACAGTATCAATTTTTTTATGTAAATCTGGTAACACCATAATATTACAAATGCATATTGTCATTAAAATAAATCAGATATACATAATATGCAGATATCTACGTTATATAAATTCTTCTCTTCTTTTCTTTAGCTTTTTTCTTTTTTTGCATCATGAATATGACACATATTTGCTTCTTGTGTTTTTAACTTACAATTTAAAAAAAAAAATAGATAGAAAATGAACATTCAGAATCAAATTTCAATACTAATTATTTAATCTTTACTATATTACTTTTAATCAAAATTTTGAATGCCAAGCTAATTGAACAAATTTTCATATGAAACATCTTCACTTCGTGTTCTGCATGGTTATGCGTTGCAATAATAAAAATTCATTGAATTTCTCAATGATAGAGATTGCGAATTATTCAAAAAAAAAAAAAAAACTACGAATCTTATTTGACAGTAAATCGAAAAGAAGATTAAGCAACATAATATTGTTCAACATATTTTACGTATGAGAACAAAACCACTCGAATATCATCTCGGAATTTAAGTATTATCATTTACAATAATAGCAAAATAACGCACATATGAAACGTTTCAAAATATTTTTTTCAAAATGTAGATATGTTCTTCCAATTCGAGAAATTCCAAAATTCGAATAAATAATTGTCAAAGATATATATAAAAAAATAAATGAAAGATAATGAATAATATTTCTTTTATTTGATATTTTGCTTCTGAGAATCAAATTAGAAAATTTCTAGCATATATGCTAGCCATCATTGAATCAGATATAATATATAAATCCAACATGTCTTACATATAGTTATCGCAATTATCTTTACATATATAATTATAATTATACATACTATATAATATATATTATATATTATATATACTATAATTCTCATCTTAAGTCTTATATATTTCTCTATTGGCTATTAATTCAATATTACAATATAACTTTTTTGATAAGTCATTTGTCCATATGTTTTATATAACATTTACTTTTATATATTCAAAAAATAAAGGAATATAACTTAATTGATTTTTAAAGTAACATGAAGCAACATTTTTCTTTGTAAAAATTTTTATTTGAATTATTAACAAAGAACTGATAATCATAAAATATATATATATATTCATATTGCAGTGAATACATACTGCATGTCGAATTCGAAAAAAAGTCTAAACATCATATGTTGAATGTTTATTGGAAATAATTAAATGGAATATTTTATTTACGAACAATGAAAATTATAATAATTAATTGTTATTCATATAGGACGAATAAATGAAATTTATTTGCTAATCAAAATAAATAATATAAAATTATGATACAATATACTTTAACAAATAAATTTTAAACAATACATATTTAGAATAAAAAATTAAAAATAAGTTTTCTATTATTATATTATTATTATACAGATTATATTTTATGATATTTTATATGTAAGAGAGACATAGCTAAAAAAAAAAGATAAAATAAATATAGAAAAGTTTAGTTTCAAATAGAAGAGAAGACTTATGAATAAAAAATTATTTTTTATAAATATTTATTTATAACTAAAAAAATAAACTATAAAAGAAAAACAGATGCGAAATGGGCAAATTATATGGACATATTTAGAAAATTGTATAGAACTATATGTTAAAACCGCAAGCGTGAACGACTTTGAATATTGCACAAATGGAGTGCCTAAATTGATATTACTGCTCGAAGGACCACCTATTGCCATAGGAATTGTATAATCATTATCTTATGAGCTCTGAATGAACGAATGATGATAGTTTAATTCTTTGCGGCAAATTGTATGATTTTTACTGTGCTTTGATGTAAACTGTATCGTCGTCGAAATTTATCTGTCTTCTATGCCTTATTCTAATTCGATTCCCGTTTTCTATGCCTGTTCTAATTAGACTCCCGTCTTCTATGTCTGTTCTAATTCGATTCTCATCTTCTATGGCTGTTCTAATTCGACTGCCTAAAGACTGCGAGTCTTGATTTTCGTTTTCCAATCCTTGTATTTCGTGAAAATGCACACAAAGAGAGGTTAGAGGGACCAATTATCGCGTCGGAGGACGGTTTCGAAAAATGGATTTTCGCGAGGTCGCGCCGCAGTGCGTGGGAACCAGGATCTTTGTTCTCGTTTCCACAGTAGTCCATCACATGGCGTGTAAATGCAGTTTTTGGTTGTTGCTGTGGTATCTGTTTAAACTAAGATCTGGAAAATTATGAAACCCATGCCGCTCATAAATTAATTATTGCTAGAGTTGGCAGATATTCGAACTGTTGAAAATAAAGCAGGATCTGATCATTTCACGAGCCCGGGCCTTAACTATAATTTTTTAATTAATTATAATTTTTTCTTTTGCAGATAAAAAATGTAAAAAAAAATTGCATTGTATGAAAACAATTGGACTTGTTTTTTAAACGGAATTTTAATTTATTATATATAATTTATATTTTATATTTAATACTTCGTTCCGATCTGAATAAAAAAAATAATCAAAATAATTATTATAATAATTCATAAGATGTTACAAATTTTATTCAAAATCCATTGAAATGATATATCGCGATATTCCTATATTTATTTAATAGTGATACTATACTTAATAGTTAACTGTTGCTAACAATTTTTAAAATTGTGTACCTAAAATGTGTGTTTAAAAAGTAAAAAATAACTTTGTTTTTTTTTACACACTATATACAGTCTTTTCGTAATAATTACTTATATTTTTTTATTTGTTCGTTTTTATAATTTTATCTAGACCTCCAAATATTCAAAACATCTTATAATTTACGAATATATTTTAGTTTCCACTAAAATTGCAATTTAAACAACAAATTGTAATTATTTTTTATGTATTTGACGAGTCATGACACAAAATATTGTCATTTCTTTATGTTAAAAATAATTAAACAAAACAGTTGAACAAAATTCTCGTATTTTTATATTGCTTGATATTCTTATGTATATTTCATTAAATTATTAGCCATTATATTGTTCAGATTTGTATCAAATCATGTTTATATATAATTGTATCGTAATAGATTTTAAATAATAAGAAAATGGATATGTTTATCATTTTTATCAAGTCCGAAAATGCTATATTAGAAATCTGCAAATGTTACAACAAGCATTTTGATAATATATTATTTATTATAAAGTTTCAGAAATTTTTCATCCATATTAGATATTGAGTTTCATCTTGTGAAAACATAAAACATTTTTTAATAAAACATTTTAAAATTAAAATGTTAGCTATATAAAAATTAATCTATTATTAATATGTTTATTTTATCTAATATTAGTTTTTTTATAATTTTCTTTAATTCCTATATATCTTTATTATATTGTCAATTTATCATTAAAATTTATATATTATTTTATGCAATTCACAATTGGTTTATTTTTTTTTTTTTTTTTAGCAATTCTAAGTTTTGCGTTTTTTGTAGCATTTTATGCTAAATATAGAATATGATTAAAACAAAAAATATGTTTATTGTTGCCAAATAAATAATTAACTATTTTATTCACATATTTTATTCATTATTTATAGTTAATATTATTTCAAATTATCAAGTGTATAATTTCCCATTTTGCAAGCCAAATCTAAAAAAAACAACAAAGAAATAGAATAAAATAAAATTTGTATAATTTTTTAATGTTAATCTTCTCAATGTAATCTGTAATGTATGATTTATTCATTTCAATAACATCTAATGATATCAACTCTAATATAATAACATCAACAAAGATGAAGACTTACAAAACTTTTTGTTTGAAATATATCAGTTTATTCTGAAATTTAACTTATTTTTAAAGTTTTTTTTCAAAATATATAACAAAATTTTATATTTTGATAATATTTTAGCGATAATATATTCCAAGAAAAACAAATATATATTATAAACAAATATAGAATAATATTTTTAAAAATCTTTTAAACTATTAAATTTTCATTAATGAAAATGGCATCGAATCTTCATAAATAAAATATAGTAGTGATTCCATTATTCTACTGTAATGAAATCTTTCTTCCATGAATATTCAGCTTATTATACGCCTTTCAGGACTATTATATGTGATAATCGGTGGTGAAAAATTCATCGATGGACATTCAGCTTATTATACGCTTTTTAGGACCATTATATGTAGTAATCGGTGGTGAAAAATTCGTCGATGAACATTCAGCTTATTATACGCTTTTTAAGACCATTATATGTGGTAGTTGGTAGTGAAAAATTCATCGATGAATATTCAGCTTATTATATGCTTTTTAGGACCATTATATGTGGTAGTTGGTGGTGAAAAATTCATCGATGGATATTCATCTTATTATATGCTTTTCAGGATCATTATGTGTGGTAGTTATTAATTTTATAGTTGTAAATAATTAAATAAATATATACATCTATTAAAATAAATAATAAAATTAATTACATTATATAAAATATAATTATATATTTATAAATATATATATATATATATATAAAAGACTATTCTAATAATTAGTAATGTAATTTTTATTTAACGAATAATAGTTTATTTATTTTGGTTAATTAATTCCATAAATTTAATTTTAATAATAAAAATATACTATAATATAAATTTTATGTTTGGTTTTAAAATTGTATTATAATTATAAAGATTAATTATGTTAATAAATTATTTATGAAATTTAATATTTATTAAAAATTAAAATTATCATTCAATAATTAATTCTGTAACAATAAATGGAAGTTTAATTCGGATATTATATTTAATAGAAACAAATATAAGCAATAGCGGTTAATTTTATAGATTAATTCGTAATTAATAGATTAAAATGTTTTATTTTGTTTTTAAATAAATTTATTATTTTTATATAAAATTTTTAATTAATAATAATAATTATGAATTAAAATAATTAAAAAATTATAAGATTTGAAAAATAACTACGATTAGATATTATATTATAATTATATTATATATATATATATTTTATATAATATAATGTAATATAATATTATAAAATTAAAAAAATATATATAATAATTAAATGTTATATCATTAAAATTAAATAATATGGCTGCTTTTTATATCTAATTGGAGAGATTTGTTTATTAATTTGAGAATTTACAATAAGAAATACTTAAATTAATAAAATTGTATATTGTTGTTTAAATAATTTAAATAACTTTATCATTAATAATATTTTATAATATATAAATTCATATAAATTCAAGTCAAATTTGAGTATATTTAATATTAAAAATATTAAATTTCCAATAAATTAAATTTTGGAATAATTTATTTTAAAATAAAAGAGGATTTAAGAGTTAATTAAAATAATTTTTTATTGAAGATTATTCTAAAAAGTGTACAAATCGCCTGTCAATTTCATTTAAGTTGAAATATAAATAAATAAGTTGTAACATACTAAATATATTGGAAAATGTTTTCAGATTAAAAAATTTTAGTTTAATGAAATTATTTCTTTTACATTGAAAAAATTAAAAATATTTAAAATTTTAATATTGATTTAATAAATTAATTTTTATAATTTAATTAATAATTATTAGTATTTAAAGTTTTAAAATAATTTTTCGATTTATTAATAATTTTAAAAAAAATTTTTAAATTTATAATTTGAAATATAAGTAATGTAAATGAAATTATTTAAATAAAAAAAAATAGAATTTAAATTTATATCTTTTGTAATAGAGTTGATTAAAATTATTTAAAAATTTAATAATCTCGAAAATAAAAGAGCTATATTTTTAAAATTTTTTTGTTGAAATAAAATTATTAATATATATTTAGAAATTAAATGTTAAACGATATCTAGTTTTTTTTAGAAATAAATTTAATTTAGATATAAAATTTTGTTAATAAATTAAATTATAATTTAATTTATTAAATTTTATATTAAAAATTTATGGAATATATTATAAATTTATAATAAAAATTCTTATTTAATTAAATTATTCATTTTAATGTTATAAATATAATATCATTTTTTAATTTAAAAAATTTATAATAATTTAATTTCATTATAAATTAAAGATTTAAATTAAAAATTTTATTTTTTATATAATAATATATATTTAAATTATTAAAATATAGAAATAATGATTAAATTAGTAATAATAAAATAATATTTAAGATTATAATTAAGTAATAAAATAATTTAAAGGAACTTGACAAATATATTATTCACCTATTTGTTAAAAATATATCTTATAGATTATAATTTTAGGTTGATCTATTCTATGAATTAATTTTTAAATTAATTAAGCTGCAGTTTATTGATTGTAGAAAGCTTAATAAATTATCTTTTAATTGAAAAACTGAATGAATGATTTAATGAAATAATTATTGTTTGTAAATTATTTAATGAATTTAAATTTTTAATTAAAATCTTAAAATTTGATTATGGAACAATAAGATTCTATAGAATTTTATTTAATTAATTTATTTAGTTTAAATTATTAATAAATAAATAAATAATTAAATTTGATCGGGAAGATTAATTATAAAATATTAAATTTAATATATTTTATATATAATTATAAATTTAAATTTAATAAATAAATTTAATAAATTTTATTTTATAATTAATTCTGATTAAAAGATTTTGATTTATAATTTATAAATAAAAGAATAAATAATTTTAAATAACAGCGTAATATCTTTTAGATAGATTTTATTGATAAAAATGATTGCAATTTCGATGTTAAATTAAGATCAAAATTAAATATAGGAGTTTAAATTTTTAAGTCTGTTCGACTTTTAAATCATATGATTATGATATGATCATCATACATGATTTGAGTTCAAATCGACGTAAGTCAGATTGGTTTCTATCTATAATAAAAAATAATTGTAAATAATTATATAAAAATTAATAAATAAATTATAAGTTATTTTAACGTAATTAATTTTAGGAATAAGATTTTATTAATATTAAAATTAATAAATAATAATTTGAATTTTTATTGATTTATTAGTTATAATAATTATAGTATTAATTAGTGTAGCATTTTTAACATTATTGGAACGAAAAATTTAGGTTATATTAAGATCGGAAGGGTGCAAATAAAATTATATTATTAGGTTTATTTCAGCCTTTTAGAGATGCATTGAAATTATTATCTAAAGAATGATATTTTTTTAATTATTCAAATTTATATATTTTAAGTCCTATATTAATATTTTTAATATCTTTAATTATATGTATTTTATATCCATGAATTAATTTAATTTATTATTTGAATTATAGAATTTTATTTATATTATTGATTTTGGGATTAAGTGTTTATCCTATTTTATTTGTAGGTTGAATTTTAAATTATCCAATTATAGGATTTATGCGATTGATATCAATAATTTCTTTTGAAATTAATTTATTTTTTTTGGTTTTTAGTTTATTAATTTTAATTGAGAAATTTTTTTTAGAAATTAATAATTATCAATATATTATTTAGTTTCGATTTATATTTTCTTTATATTTAATATTTTTTAAAGGTATATTAATCGAATTAAATCATACATCATTTGATTTAATTGGGTGAGTCAAAATTAGTTTCTGATTTTAATATTGAATATTATAAAGAAATATTTGTATTAATTTTTTTATCTGAATATATAAATATTATATTTATAAAATTAATTTTAAATTTAATATTTTTTGATTTTTAATTATTGATCAGTTGAATTTATTTTAATTTATTTATTCCATGTTTGTTTAATTATTTGAGTTTGAAAAATTTTACCTCGAATTTGTTATGATATATTAATATATGTATGTCGGACAAGCATATTAAGAGTAGTAATAATTTATTTAATATATTTATATTATTTAAAGGAAATTATAAATTAAAAATTGTTATAAATATATATATATATTTATATATATATATATTTTATTATAAAATTTTAATTAGTATTTAAAAATATAATGAAAATTATTAAATTAAAAAGTTAATAGAAAAGTTTATTTCTATATTATATTTTCAAAATATATACTTATTCAAGTTCATTAATTTTTATTTTAAATTTAATTATTTAAATAATATATCAAATTAAATTTTCTCAAATTTTTCTTACATAGATTGATATAAAAAAATATAAGAAATATATGGTAATAAATAATATATTAATATTACTAAATAATATTAAATTAATTGTTTACCGAATCATGTTAATAAAATAAAATTATTAATAAAGAATCAATAATAAATTTTATTAAATAAATTAAATATATTATTTATTAATTTATTGTCATATAAAATAGTAATATATAAAATTAAAATTGATATTATCATCAATTATATCATCAAGTTTATTTGGAATTGTTTGTAAAATTGAATATGCAAATAGAAAATATCATTCAGGTTTAATGTAAGTTGATGTATTTATTAGATTAGCAATTTTAAAATTATTTGGGTTACCTAAATAATATGGATATCTAATATTTAGATATTAATATCATATATAGTTTAGACATATTAATATCAAAATTTTCATTGCACCTGTTTTTCTTAAATAAAAGCTATATTTTAAAATGTTTTATATATTTATATATTATTTTATATATTATTATTATATTTTATATATTACTTTATATATTACTAATTACATATTACTTCAATTTTAATTTATAAATATTATTAATAATAAATTTAATACAAATTCAAATAAAAATTTTAATTTAAATAAAACAAGTACATTACATTCTATTTATGATATTATTTATTCACAATTTAAAAATCACAATAGAGAATTTAACATATTAAGGGATAGGAGAAAAAAAATATGAAATTGTATAAAAAAAATTTAAATCATTTATTACTAATAAAAATAATAATAAATATATTAATAAAAATTACATTTGTAATATAAAATATTGTACAATTACTTTGTATTTTTACATATATTTTATATATTTTAAGATTTAGTATTTGTAAAGATCCGCAATCACACGAAAAATTATATATAGATAATATTTATAATCATGCTCATTTTTTTTTATAATTATATATTCTATAATTTGTCATTATATTTGCTTTGATCTTTTACAAATTCAAACAGTGTTTTGTTTCTTAATACTACTATTATTGTAACACAAAATTTAGTGAAGAATCTCGCTTATTATGCTGCTGGATTTTTCTAATAATTCAAGACAAAAAGATAAAATTTAAAAAGGTAAAAATTGGTAAAAATTGTCTTGTAAATCATTTTTGATGGATTTATACTATAACTATTACTGTAATATAATTTATATTTTAATGTACATATAATGATTCTATGATAAATTTATTTTTATAATTATATTATTTAAATATATTTTTAATAAAAATTTTGTATGAATGAATTTCTGTTGATAAAAAATATCATTTGAATAAAAATTTTGTTACGTATTCATTTGGATGAAAGATAATAGTAAATATCAATAAATAAAAAGGATTGATAAAAGTGAATATTTCTTATTTTACCAAGATTTTAAACTTATTTTGTCCCAAAAATATTAATTTTAATATTGATATTTTCTAACATAATTTGAAAATATTTAATTCGAGATTTTAAGAAAATTTAATTGTTTATTAATTATTTATTGATGAAATCTTTATCAATAAATGAATATCAATAATTTATTTCACTTTTAAATTTTAATACGTATATATTTCTGATATCAAATTATTATGAGTAATATAGTATAAATAATATAAATCATCTACCACTACAATTTATTTTAGATATTTAACAAAAGAAAGAAATTAATAGATGAAAATTGTAATAAATGCTTTAAATATTTAAAAAAAAATATTATATATTTAAAGCTATTACAGAAATATAAAGCGGAAAAATTTCTCTTAATAAAGCATAATATATAACATTATAATAAATATCATATTTAACATTCCTTCATATTGAATTTTTAAATCGTTCGAATGTATTTATATTATCGTTATATATATTATCATCTCTGTGCAAATACACAATATTATAAGTATAAATAAATAATACACATACACAATAGTGCACATTTCGAGAATGCTATTTTAAAAAAATGGAATGCTTTATATGCAAAAAAAAGAACACATAGCAAAGCAATGTACTATAAACAATCAATTTCCAGACTAATCTATAGTTATTACAAATCCAAACACAAAAAAAATTCAGAAACTAACAAAATTATAAATTCTATCCATCTCAAAGTCATAAGCTCACACGAACTACACAATATTATTGATATTGCATGTAAATAACAAAAGAACACAATCACAACATTAAAAACGATCTGGATAATAATAATTAAAAACGTTCCATCAATTATAGACAAATTAACATATAGTATATACCAATTAATACCAATTATGCCAGATACAACAAAATAGATAAACGCTAAAAAATAATGCTAATAATTGTTAATTAAATTTCGAACCATCTATTTAAATATAGTTAAAGCCTTAGTGTTTATTAATGATTTCAACGACTAGCTGTCAATGGATTTTTGGATTAGTATTAATTTTTAGATGTGATATTAGAGTTCTTATGTCTGTTTCAATAAGATAAATTTTCCAGAGATGATATCTATTAGTTTAATTTTGTTGCGTACTGGTTTTGACATAGAACATTTTGATTCTGTTCCTTGATATATCTGATAATCTAATATTGTGATTCACAAAAATAGTTGAATACTTATTCAGGCAAATCAGGATTTTTATTATTTGATTTATATCGAATTTCTTCCTATTGAAGCGGTGATTTATTTGTTTATACACATATACAAATAAATACATATAAATTCATAATTAAAACAAACTATGGCTTTATGATTTACATCCGTTGGCAAAATCGTAATTTAAAAAATTAGATTCAGATATAAGATGCTAGAGATTAAATTGATTTTATGAAACTTTTGTTACGATTCTTATAACGTTATATCTGAATCTAATTTTTTAAATTACGATTTTGCCAACGGATGTAAATCATAAAGCCATAGTCTGTTTTAATTATGAATTTATATGTATTTATTTGTATATATGTATATATCTCTAATTATGAATTTATATGTATTTATTTAATATTTTATAATTCCTAAGAATTTGTTTATTATTTTTAATATATACATTTATTATCCCATGATGTCTAGGATTTTTTTTAAGTTGAAAATTCTTGAGATAAAGTTTTATGGAATTACTTTTGATGGAATTAATTTTAGAAAAGATACACAATCATCATCTTACATTAAAACTAAATTATCAAATGAAACATCTATTTTTTTAATTAATAACGATAAACAAAGCCTTTGTTACATTACAGTCTAATTATTCTCAAAGAATATTATTAATAACTAACTATTATTAATCATTGACTTTAAGAATGCAATAGCAGAGATCAGTAATTTTTCATTATACAATGACAATATTCAACAAATTATAAAAACATAAAAAAATATTTAAAAAAAGAATATAAAAGTCATATGAATCCCTTGGAAACCATATGGAAATAACTAGAAATGTAAAAACACATTAAGCTGTTGAAAGAAGCCGTAAACTTATTAATTGAATATAACTAGCTACTCCTAGACGATGCATTAAAAATAGTTAACTACAAAGTAAAACTATAATAAAAAATCAAATAGAAAGCATCAGCATCTACTTTAAATAAAGATTTCTTCACAAATCACACAACATATATAGAATAACCAAAAAAACCAAATAATAATCAATTGCATTCAAATAGATTCTAAGATTACATATATTTCTTAAGTTAAATAAAAAATTAGCTCCAAGATATGAAGAATACAATATAAGAAATCAATTACATTAGACATATTATTTTGTTAAAAATACTATACTAATACTAATAAGTTTCTCGACAGAAATATTAATACACTTAAATATACATATCAATATACATCAATAATAATACATTGAAATCTCTCATCAAGAATAATTTAAAAAAAACAAAACTATAATTTATTAAGATTTTTAATATAGACAAGAAAATCAAACTATTCAATAAAATATTATAAATAATAATCTATGAAAAATTAGTTAAAGCATTGCTAATAACCTTATTATGAGTTTAAATTCAAAAAAAAAATTATCAACAGAAATTTATATATGGAAAAATGAAAAAATATTAAAATGGGTTAAAAATTTTTATAATCTCTCAATGCTTTAATACTTTATATATTTTTTATTAATCAAATTTTCATTATTTCATAAAGTTTAAATTATTTTATAAAATTTATATTTTCTTCTTTTTTTCAAATTACATATGAATATGATTTAATTTGTATTTATTTATTTATTTGAGATATCATTCAAATTGTTCTGTAATTTTATTCGATTTCTTAGAACTTCTTACATGTTAACTCAATCGATTGATTTAGATTTACATTAAATTATTGTGCAATTTTTTTAAATTCCTTATGGATCAAATCTTAAAGAATATATATTTCTCATTTTACAAAAATACATGATTTGAAAAAGATTAAAATTCGCTTAAATTTTACAATTTAAGCTGAAAAATGTCAGAATTTTCTATTTGCAACATTTTGCTTTTATTATGGTAAAAATTATTATGATAATTCATTAAAGATTAATATATGCACTTATTATATCAAAAATAATTAGATTAATTACTTATGAATACATTCATTTGAACTAGAAAATATCTACCGTAAAATTTGGAAATTTGATAAAATATTTAAAATTGTTTAAAATAATTTACTCCAATATAATTGTTTTCATTTATTTTATAATGAAAAAAAAAATACAAACTCATAAAAATCTTTATATTATAAAAGTGCAAATCAAATAATTTTATTTATTATACGTGAAATATAATTTTCTAAACCATAATGTTAAAATTAGAAAACAATCGTATAATAAAGTTGAATAAAGTTACAAATAGAAAACAATGGATTTTTATTTTATATTAATTTATTTAGAATAATATTTTGAAATAAAATTTATAGAAAATTTGACAATTTCGCATATATATTCTTTTAATATTTAAATATTTTTAACGAACGCATGAATCGTGATTATCTTTATTATTTAATCGATAATAATCGATAATAATTATTAGCATAAAAATCTACTTTACCGACGAGAGATAAATATGATCGAAAAAGCTAATATTTGGTATCAATAAAAAGATAATATGAAAATGAATTATTATTATACATGTATGATATTGTAGAAAACTCATTTCTATAAAAATACTATATTTTGATTTTTGATAATAATATAGCTTCCTCAGTCTAATACTAATATGAAAATCATACCGATCGATAATACAGAAAATGTATCGCTATTATAAATATCAGTATAATAGATATTTTTTGTTTTTGTGTCAAAAGAAATCAAATACTATAATAATATCAAATACTGTAATAAATAGAAATTAAATACTATAAAATCCTCTAACAACATAACTGTATGAATATATATTTCAGTAATATCTGTATAATATTGGTAAATATTTTGAAAAAAAATAAACAAATTAGATGATATTCCAGATAGATATATTTGATATATTTAATTTCTAAACTTTATATTTTCAATAAATATATAAGGAATAACAAAAATATATAATTATATTGATATATGTTGATATTTCATTACATTATATTATGTAAATAACAATAGAAAAACAATTTTTGAATTTTGTTTATTGTTACTTAAATATTACAAGAAAAAGTTTTGTACACAAGATATACATTCATTTAGTTTTATTCTCTCTTGAAAATTGTCAGTGTTTGTTTACAATTTTTTTATACAATCTTTCTGACTGACACGTTGCGGATTTCAAACAAATTAGTTAGTCTTGTTTCGAATTGGTTTAAAACAAGTTATAAAAATTGATACATAAGTTTTAAAATATACAGTTAATAATATTTCATTATAACAAAAAAATCAATTCATTAAATAGCAGATATCTTAAAAATATTTGCTATTAAAAAGTATCGTTGCGAACATTATAAAATAATAAATATAGAAGATCAAATTCATTTTAAATGATAATCTAAGTGATAATCTAAAGTTTTCAAATGATTGTGTTAAACATTTCATAAAAAAATCTGAATTTTTTAATAAAGAAATTATAAATATATATTAAAACTCTTATATATTTTGAAATGCAATTATAACGCAAAATAAATGTGTTATAATTATTAATAATATTCAATTTTAGTAATCAATAATGTTACATTTTTATATGCTTTATTATTAAATAATTAATACAATAAAATTAATAAATGAAATGATTAATCAATTCTTTTTTATTATAATTATAATAGTGATTATTACGATATTTAATAATCTGCTCGAGTTAATAATGCCCATTTCTAAAAGATAATAAACTACTATGAGATTAAAAAGTGAATTATTTAGAAAAGAATTTAAACTACTAATATATTGATAAACTGAAAAGGAAATATTAATTGCATAATTCTTCTTTTTCTAGTTCCAAAAATTTCTTTAAAAGGTACTCTTGCATTCCTTATTCAGTTATTTTTGACATATCATATAAATTGCACGAGTTTTCTGATTTATCAATTTTCTTACATTCTCATTTCCACCATAATTTTTTTCGATTTTGCTATGTTGAACATGTCTTGCATCGTGACGCTCTTTCTATAAAAAGAATTCTTCTGAAAATGAAGTAAGTATATGATTGCTCAATTCTAAAATTGTAAATATAAAAATTCTAATTGTATTATTTTTAATTTCAAATTTTTTTTTAATTAAAAAAAAATATATTTATTAAACATTTTTCTATTTTATTATATTTACAGAATTTAGAACAACATATTATAAGCACAATCTTTATAAACAAATCAAAGAAACAAAAAACTGTTTGTTTTTTTTCAAATAAAATTTTTATTATCTGATTCTTGAAAAAAAATAGTAGCAAGAAAGCAAAAAGATTCTTCAAAAAAAGAAGAAGAATCATTTGATAATAGTTGGAATTAAAATGAAATTTATGAAAAATACAAAAAAAAGAAACCAAAAAAAAAATTCTATCCAATTTTAATTTTCGCAAATTTATGAGTACGTATATTGCATAAAAATTTTTTTTATCAATTTCTTTCAAATAAAAACATTATCACACACAGGAAGAATATATATACATTGAACATAGTTGAAGAAACATAAACATGTAGTATCAATATCAAAAAATAATAACAAGTCTAAAATTTTCCTAAAAATATCTATAGATACTTTTTATTGAATATCTTTGGCATTGAATCATGTTAATGTTATCATTAATTAGTTCTGTTTAAAATTAATATTAATTATCGATTATTTTTGTTATTTAAATTTAATTATTCTTATGTTGAAATGTTTGTACATTTTTTAATTTTTTTCTCTCTTTTTGTTCTTTTTTTCTTGTATATTTTACTTTAAGTTAAAAATTTTGAAATATTATATGGATATAAGAAATACGAAATGTTTATAATATCATCATTAGTGATAAAATAAAATTGAGTGTATTATTGAGTGTATTATTACTAACCAGTATAAATTTCCAATATTGATATGAATTAAAATTTTAAATACTTAATGTCATTTTTGATATTTCTTATTACAATACCAAATTAATATTGTATTAAATAAAACTTAATCTAATGCATTGCCAATGTAAGATATGCTTTACCGTTATTAATTAATGCAGTTATACGTATTTTGATTTCTCTTGCTATCTATTTTTTCATTTTATTTTTTAATTTTTAATATTATAAAATATCACTGTATTAATAATTTGTATTTATATTCAGTAGTTTTAATGTAATATAATATTTTATATTTTTGAATATATAATATTTTGTATTTTATACTTTGTAATTTTGTAAATTTGATATTATTTTTTATTTATAATTATATATTATTATTATTGAATCTAGTAATAATATAAATAATCTGTATATTTTTTTTTATAGAATATAATAATTTTATAGAATATAATAGAAATTTGAAATAGAAAGAAAAGTTATTATTCAAGATTGTTAAGAATAGGAATAAAAAAATCATTATTAATCATTTATATTCTTTTAAAAATATAGACATAGAATTTCAAAAAAATTCATTTTATGTAATTAATAATGTTCTAGATATATTATTAATATATAATGCTAATATATAATGCTAATATTATATTGTTAATATTTAATAAAATATTTATGTATTTTCAAAAAATGTATTACTTATAATATATGTTAAAATATTAACAGTTAGAAGAGCAAAATATAAGATTGAAATCTAATTAAAAGATAAAATTTAAATCAAATTTATTATATATAAAATATATATATAAAAAAAATTATATATAAAATATATATTTATTATATATAAAATATATAAAATATACAATGTCAATGTTATTCAAAATCAATATATCCATTATCAGATTATCATTTGAATATTTTACCATGAATTTAATCTGAAGATTTTTTTTTAGAAATAAATATATCAACATATTTTTATTTAACATTTATTAATGCGAATAGATTTTATTTATAATATGAAAATTAAATATTTTTTGACATAGAAAATACATACATATTGATATATCTGTAAAATAATTTTACAAATTAATTTTTTTTTATTTCTTTTTTATTTATTTGAACAGAAATTGATAATTTATTATTATTAATATAATAAGGAAAAATGAAAAAAGCTAAAATAAAATATCTAAAATTATTAACCAAAAAAAAAAAAATAAGACATAATTATAAGATATAATGAAGATATAATATATTATACATATAATATACTAAATAAAAAACAAAATTAAATATATGAAATTAAATACACGATGATGAATTATATATATTTTATAAATATTATAAAAAATAATCTAAAAGATTAGTATGATTTTGAATATAAATTAAAAAATTCACTATCTATTAAAAAAATTAAACAAAAATGAAAAATATTGAAATTAAAAATACAATGTAGTTTCTTGACACAAATTTTCTGATTAATTTGTTTTTTTATTTTATATAAATCATATGAGGAATAAATTCATATATGGTTTTTGATAATATATTTGTTGTATGCGGAAAATAATAAGATTTTTTATTGATAAACATTAATTATGAAAAAATATTTGTTTATTATGCTTTTTTCTTATTATTTTAACAAAATGTTGTTAAATTTCGTTGACATTGCAATTACATGATTTTTTTTTTATTGTTTTAATAAACTTTAAATATACAATTATAACATATTTTTTTCTGCTTGTTCTTTTGATTTCTTTATTTTATTTTTATCTTTTCTTTATTTTTTTTTTATTCGTTTTCGTCTTTTCTAATTTTTCTTCTTACTGTTTTCTCTTTTTTTGTTTTTTCTTTATTTTATATTTTTTTTCTTTTTTCATGCTTCTTCTTTTTATGCTTTCTTTCCTCCTCTCCTCTTTTTTTTTAATATCTTCACAAAAAATAATAAAAATATAAAAAGAAATAGAAATTGTAAAAATATGAAAAAAAATATCAAATCTAATTTTTTGATTTTAATTTTGATTTTGTTAATCATTATATTGGTATTCTTTTTAAAGAAATATTGGAATATTGAATTCTGAATGTCAAGTTATCATTATTCAATTATTATTTACGATTTTATTTTTCTTAACTCTTAAGTTAAACTGGTTCATGTGAATATTATCAGTTCTCTTTTTCTTTCTTTTTTCTTTCATTTCTATATGAAATAATAATAATATAATAGTAATTTAATAGTAATATGTCAAGGTAATAAACAGGAATATTTTATTAAATTTGTACTATTTAATTTCTCTTAAGTATATAAGTATATTAGTCATATACAAAATGATATATCACCTTATTTTGTCAAAATTATAGATTAAATATAGATAAATATTTGTATAAATCTAAAATCTATATGAAATGCAAACAATACAATAAATTTATATGAAATTACAAAATAGTATAAAATAATTATAATAGTACAAAATATAAATTGTTTTTTTAAAAAGCAAAAATAAATTACATTAATAGTATCACATTAATTTATGAAAAAACATACTGACTGATAATGATAATTAGTAATTAATACTTTTTTTTTTATTAATATGTATTAATTTTTGCGACTAACAAATTTGAAGAAGAACAATTTCGTATTGAAAATTTTTATAGCATTTTCATAATATATGATATATATATGATGTAAAAACAAATATGCTAAAAATAAATAAATATTAGGAAAAGAACAAAATAACAAAAAGCATTTATAATGATGATTGATAATGATGTTTTTTCAACAATCATATTTTTGAAACTAAATTTAATATAATATTGACCAATAAACAAATCAAATTATTTTATACATACTTGATAATATAGGAAATATAAAATTCAAAAACATAAACCGTCTCATGACAACTATTATTGTTCATCAGCTATTTTAACTATTAATAAAGAAAAAGATGAAATGATAAAAAAATGTTGAAAATTAAATGATAAAAGATGCAGAAGAGATAATTTCTTCAATAATTGTTTCATTAGACATTATGAGGACGCTAGGAAGGAAATTAAAATTTTTATGTTATTGAGGCAGATCTCAATATCAATTGATGAAATATACTTATTTTAGCTTTAATTTTATTGATGTGAATTGTTAATAAATTCACTATTATCATAGCCATATTTTTTTATTATTTTGATTTTCCAAAAATTATGAACAGTAATCGGTTTCTATTTTATATCTAAATTTTTACATTTTATAAACATTGATAAAGAAAATCATTATTAAGATTTAGCAAAATAATTCAAGATACTTTCACTAATCAATCATCTGAATTGGAAATTTCACGTTTTATTATCTGAATCAAAATATTTCAATTAATGAATAATTAACTTTATAGAAAGAGAAATTATTCTTCGAACAATATATATTCCTCAACGCATCGAAATTTAAAATAAAAATATTTAAATTGTGCAAATCAAATATTGGATACTTATAGAAATTTCTACACTGGAATTTGAATGCATTTCAATGCATCATGCCAAATGCAAACGATTAATTGTTTTATATTTTGTAGAACCACTTCTTAATCATGAGACATACGATGACATGCTATTTAAATGAATAATTTTTATCTTTATATCTGACAAAATGAACTGAAAAAAAAAATAAAATTGACTGAAATTGAAAAATATTCATAATATCAGTTATATTTTAATCATACATAGAATTTGGATCGTTCAAAAGTTCAAAAATAAATTCACCATTTTGAATTAGTTTTTTAACTGATTCATCTATTATATTTTTTTTGTGACGTATTCATAAAAACAATAAATAAATCGCTTATATAATAAATAAATCGCAAATATAAATACATGTATAAAAAAAATTCTATATAATATTAACAATTTTTTTTAAAAAGTTGTTTAAAATCTTATTCTCTATAATCAAAAATCATTAAAACCAGTGATAAAAGTTTTTTTTAGATAATTATAAAATTTTTATAATAATTCATTCCAATTTTATTTTAAAATAAATAATCTTCTATCTAAATATTATCAAATATATCAAGTAATATATCATTAAACGCTTTGATTTTTCTTTATAATTCGATTCTCGTTCAAGTTAGAATGAAATATGATTATATTTTATTATTATTATATTAAATTATAATTATATAAAATTATAATAAATATGATTAATGTTATAAACTTGTTTTTCAAGATATTTTTCGATTTTAATTAATTTATTTAATAATCAAATCGAATATTAATATTTTACATATGATTATATGTATATGATTTTCAAGAGAAATGAAAATAAATATTTTTATATTATTTTTGCAAATATTTCTCTATTTAAAAAGTTATAAAAATATAAAAGAAAAAAATGATTCTAATAATATTCTATTCAAAAATTTGCTCGATGCGTTATATTATCACAATTTTCTCGATAATTCTGTTTATATGATAAAAGTCGTTATATATATTAGATAATATTATAATAGATTAGATATAGGGTTGATCACAAAATCATCCAAAATCAGATCATAAAATTTCCTGGTATTATATTGTCAAATAGCATATACATATTATTTGACTTTTACTATTACTTACCAATTTACTTTAATAATAAATACTTTAATAACTATTTAATTTGATAACCATTATTTATAAATAGAAGGCGTTGAAATCAGTATTAAACTTTTAAATTGAAATAATAATTTAGAGCATGAATATCCATAAAAATCTAGTCTTATATCTAATCTAATTTGTGCTATTACTTTTACTATTACTGCTATTAATATTCTATTTTTATTTATATTTTCACATTATTTTAATTTTTTTCATATTCTCGTATTAGTATTGAAGCTTCAATTCTAATCACTACGAATGTTGTAGTCTTATTCTACACTGAATCGATAACATTGGAAATGATAATAAAATGGTAATGAAACCTTGAATTCCCCAAAAAATATAAATAAATAATGTAAAACAAAAATATATTGTTTTTATTTAAACCTCATTTTAAATCTCATCTGTGATTAGATTTATTTTACTTGTATTTGTATCAATAAATCTCTTGTTCTATAAAACTTTATTCTGAAATACCGACCTCGAAAAAATCGGAATGTTTCTTATGCCCTCTGTGATTTAAAATGATCTATATAAGAATTATATTCAATTATTGAAAACAAAATTGTTAATAAGAGTAATTATTAGAATAATTATAGATATTAAAAAGATATTAATATTAGATATTAAAAACTATTAAAAAAAATTTATTATTGCAAAACTGTTAATTATTATTAGTTAATTATTATTTGTGTTTTTATATAATGTGTCTAAATATAATATATCAAATATAATGTCATAACATATCTAATTTAAATATACATATATAATATATATAAAATTGATCAAAAATAATTCATATAATTTACTTAATTTATAGTTCAATAAAAACTAATAAAAATCTTATTTTTAATGAAACTTTATAAGTAATTAATAATTATAATTTATATATAATCATTTATACAATGATTTATACATAAAACAATTTTCTTATTAATGGAGTTTTATTTTAGAAAGATGAAATTTAAAATTTCTTTATTTTTTCCTCACTTTTTTTTTAATAATTTTTAATAATATAAATTAAAGTTAATATATAAAATGTTTTAATTTTCTTACGCTAGTGAAAATTTTAATCGAAATTATATAATATATTTAAATATAAAAGAAATAATAAAATTTGAGTAATTAATTTTACTATCTTTTCCGAAAAAACTTGCCTCATTATACATATATATAACTCTTTATAATTAAAATTATAATTTTTTTATTAAAATTTATTAAAATTTTTATTATAATAAATTTTGTTAATAATAAATGAAAAATTTTGTGATTATAATATAATACTTGTTTATTATTATTGAAAATTCAAATAAATTTTTCATAAATTATTTAATTTAATGAATTTTTTCAAATTGTTATTTATAAGAATTTTAAAATTTCAATTTTAATATACAACTTTAATATACAATATTTTTATGTAATATATATTTATTTTTATATAATATAATATATTTTTAATATACAATTTTTCTAGCAAAAAATTACTAAATTTCTATAGTTTTTTAAAATTTTATTTAAATTTATTTCAATCTTCTACATTTTAATTTTTTTTATTTAAGTTTATTTATATTGATACTTATGCAAAAATCGAAAAAAAAATTGAGCATTAAGAAATAATGAAAAACGAAATAAAAAACTATACTCTAAAAAAATACAACTCAAAAAGAATTAAAGAATAATTTTTTTCTAATGCATAGTCTCATTTCTTTATTTTATTCTCGATTTTAGATCATATAGATATAAAAGATATATATTTAAAGATTATATTTAGATATAAAAAAACAATTAATAAAAAAAATGAAAAAATCGAGTTGCATTTTATAATATATTAAATTTGAATATTAATTATAAATATATAATATATAATAATAATAAAATAATAAAATATATAAATATATAATAATAATACAATAATTCAGTTTGAATTCATTCATTTAATTAATAAAAAGGGATTGAAAATAATGTAATTATTAAACATTTATTTTTTCATATATTAAAATGATAACTTGACACTTTTTATTTTATCCCAAGATTTCGAGAGGTTCATAAAGATTGATTCTAATAATTTATAAGAGTGTAATAATTTATAATTTATAAAACTGTTAACATTTTCTAAGACAATAATGTCTAAAATATTTTAAATAGACATTAATTAAAAATTACTTATCATTTCATAGTACTGAATGTTTACTTTTGTTTGTAATATCGATGATTCAAAAAGTAAACGAAATATGTTCGAAAAACGAAAAGTTTCCCTGTTCACTTTTATTTGCTACGTAACCAATTATCTTTTATTAAAATTATTTTTTATATCACTGTCTGCAAGCGAAAAAGGAAGACGATTTTCTAAATTGTTAAATTAGAAAACAACATCATCTTTCATTGACTATAAAAAGCAATGAATGGCGTAATATCTTAATAAAATAAATAATATGAAACACTAGTTTCTGTATAATTATTCACAAAAATATTCAGATATTGGTATAATTTATATTTTTTATATATTATTATAATTTATATATAATTTTATATCTGGAATATTTAAATTTTTTACGGTATTTTAATTAAATGAAATATTTTAATTAAATAAAATATATGTTAAGAAATAGACAATTTTCGACTTAAAAAAAATTTTAAATATTAAAAAAAGAAAATTTCATATCACAAAAATATTCTACTTTGTAATTTTAAATTATAGAAATGCTAAAATTAATAATAATTTTTTTTAAAAAATTTAATTGGTTTTATATTTCTTTTTTTTAATAGATCTTATATAATTTAAATAACATGGTTTAAATTTATGTTAAAAGTTATTTTTTATATATTTATTATATTTATATATTATATATTTAAAAATATTATATTTTTATATTTATTTTATATTTATTTAAATATATTAAATTTTTATATTTATTTATATATTATATATTTTATATATTTATGTATTTATATATTTATTATTTTAATCATCAATGTGTTTTATTCTTTTGTTAAACGAATTTATTATTTTTTTTTTTAGTGTTTATCATTATATTTTGTCAATTCTACAATTCAATTCATTTCATAAATATTGCTATATTTCTATAAAAAATTTGTTATTTTAATTTAATAATTTAAATTTATAATGTATTTGATTATTATCATAAATTAAAAATATATTTTCCTTCAATTTTCATAAGATAATACTTAATATATTAATTTAATAAATTAATATTTTTATTTTTGATAAATAATATATAAAAAAAATTTCTGTTTCTATTTTTATATATTATACTTTAATATTATATATATTTATATATATATTTATATTATATATATATATATATATATATATATATATATATATATATATAATATATATTTATAATATTTAATATAATATTTTTTATTATATTTATATAATTAATATTTTTTTTTTAAATATAAAAAAAATCATCAATTTTAAAATTCATATTATAATTTCCAGAAATTTATATATTTACATATTTTTATTTATATATTCTATAAATTATTTTTATATATACTGTTCACATTGATAAAATAATTAAATTTCATAATAAAATCGCATAATCGTATATCATAAAATACTGAAATTAAAATATTAATTGCATTTTCTTCATGCATTATACTATTATATTTTTCTCTGATTTATCCAAACTTTTTTATTATAACAGAAAATGCATGTAATAAAAATCAAATACAAATTGAAAAATATATTTTTGTATATCTAAATGTAAAATTATTATTATTATTATTATTATTTGTCACCAATTCTTCTAAATTTTCGTTTAACATCATTAATTCCATCGAGTAATTTTAAAATTTTGAGTCAAAAAAACAAACCTCATAATATGATAAATTTTTTTGTATTTTATAATTTGAATTCCTTTATATTATTTTATGCATAATTTATTTTTTTTTCTTATCAAATAATTCCAATTTATTCTCCTCATTTCTTATAATTTTCTTTTTAGAATGAAAAAGACATTTTAATCTATAAAAACTATTGGATATAAATCATTAAAATACATTCTCTTTTCTTATAACAGTTATATGATCATTTAATTTTGTTTTTAACTATAGTTATTTTATCTTTGCTAATTATAAAAACTGCTGTTTTTAAGCATTTCAGCATTCGTATTAATCATAAAGAAGTTAATAGGAGTTTTAAACGAACTTTCGCTGAAAATCAACTGCATTTAAAATAAATAAATCAAATTCTTAGATTTCTTAACCTCTTTTTTGATCTCTATATTATGTTTAAAGCAATAAAGGAGCTATAATTAAAGAGAAAGCTACTGTATAATAAGAAGTAAATTTCAATTATGTGATAATAATAATATGTTCATTTGAAATGAAATAAATGACGATGTAATATTAAAGAAATATTATTGACATATCAAACAAATCATCTGGTTTAAATGAATCTAATAATTCAATAGAATTTTAAAAATTTTCTATTTAATTTTTTCAGATCATGACCAATAATGTGTGAAACAAAAGTTACAATAATTGCACTTTATTATTAATGTAATATATTATATACATTATGCATTTTGATTTAAAATACATAAAATAATCTCTTAGATACGAGGAATGAAATTAGAAAATGGAGAGCCAAAGATTGCATATATCCATCTTTCAATATTAAATTATATGTTACAAACAAAAAAAGTTTATTAGCAATGAAGTAATTTATGGAAGTTTATAACAAGATTTATCATCATTCATAATTAAAAAAAAATCATACTTTTTTGTTTGCTTCCAGAATCGTCCTTTTAAAGTAAAATGAATTAAAAAATATATTTTTTATATATATATGTATTTGAATAGCATATGAATGTGCAATCTTGAAAATAATATATTTTTAGAAAAATAAGCAAAAGTTTCAAAATTTAAGATTGAAATAAATTTATAAATTTATTTTTATTTATTGTATTTAAAAACTATTGAAAAGCTAATTTTTTTTTTTTTGATTTGAAATTAAAAAACTAAATTTTTTTTTGCAGATTATTATTTAATACAAAAAAAAATTTTTTTTATATATTATGTACATTTTTGTATTAAATTTCATTTTAGAGAGATATTTAATAAATTAAACATTTTTTTACTTCTTTCTTTCAAAATAGAATAAAAATAGAAAATTAAGTAACATAAACGTAACATAAGTAACATAACATTTATTTTAATTTTTTGATAATTAGATTAATTATTATTTAATTTTTTGATAAAATTAATTTATTTTATAATTCTATTTTATTTTTAAAATTTTTTTATTATTTAAAGGATCATAGTTACAATAATTGTATATAATATTCTTTATTTTGCACATCATCTTCATAACAAGTTTTCAAAATATTTTTCTCCATATTATGCTAAGCAAATTGTTTTTGAATTCATTTGTTTCTTTTTGTATATAATAATTTATGATACAGTATTCTATATATATATATATATATATATATATATATATATATATATATATATATATATATATATATATTTATTCTATATAACTATTAATTATTTTTATTTCATTATTACTATTATTTGTTCATTTATATATTCATTTATAAATATTAATGTTATGATCATATATTTATTGTAGTTTACAATTTTATTATTGTAATTTCTAATTTCTTTACATAAATCTTTATAATAATTTATTATATATATAATTATTATATTATATTACTATATTATTATATATTATATAATATTATTATATTATTAATATTATATTATTATAATAATAATTTTTATTATAGTTTCTACTTTGTTTACATAATATTTACATAATCCTTAAATACAAAATGTTAATATTTATGAGACATCTTTGGAAGAGGAAAACAAATATAAAAGTTGGTAAGAATGTTGGTCGAAGTTTATTTAATAAGTTATAAGCAATTGAAATGAACTTGATGGTTTAAAGTAAAAAAATGCGTTTCATGTAATTTTTTGAAATTATATAAAATTTCTTTTCAGTAGTTTTCATACGATTCACATGTTAATATAAATAAATGTGTATCATGTGTAAATATAAGAATAATAAGAAATATATCATATAATTAAATAATAATATTATCAAATATCACTATAATATATTTATTTTAATATTATATTTATCTAAATTATTATTTTATTCACTAAAATTTATAAGAAACAATTGTAAAAAAATTTTCTCCTCTTTACTTTTTAATTTATATGTAATGTTTTAATTTAAAATTTAATTTAAAATATTTTTACAATTTATATTTAACAAATTATAACAATTTATAACAATTTAATATTTATAACAACTTAATATTTTATTTTGAATTATTTTGAATAATTTATATTGAATTTTTTATATTATATCTGCATCTATCGTATTAAAAATAATGAAGTTGATTTTCATATGTTCCTAATATATGCACTTGTAAAAAAATAATATTCAATTATATTTCCTTTTATATCTTACTTTGATTCATTTTTTTATACAATAAATAGCTTATGATTTATTTAAATTGATCATCACATTATGCGAATTATATATGTATATAATGAAATATTATATAAAAATATTATATAAAATTAAATATTGTATCTTTATAAATTCTCCTATTTTCACAGAACATATCATATATACAATCTAATGAAAATCACTTCAAAAATATTTCATAATCATTTATATATAATTTGTTGCATATTATATTTGTACCTATTTTCTGATCCACTAATACAATTGAAATATTAATACAATTAATTCTAAGAAATTGAATGACATCTATTACTTGTTATTAAATCGTAACAATTTTCTAGTTTCTCATCAATTAAATATAATCTATCAATTAAAATCGATCATTAATATAGCAAAAATATATAATAGAAAATGTAGAATTCTTTTTACATTGTGAAAATGATAAAAAACTTTTATAATCCGAGAAAACATCAATTTGCACGAATCATTAAAGGACAAATAGACCTCGCTTATTGACTCAGATGATGTATCGCATGACTTTCCACTTCAAGAAACGTTAGTTTCATGATCCTTTTTCATTGAACAACATTGCAGAATCCGTTCATTCTCGCGCATGTGTACAAGGATCTTTATTAGTAATAGTTGGAAGTAATTGAATTATGAAAGAGTGATGTAATATGTATGTAATATATAATTGAACGATTGATGAGAATTTTTATTTATATAAGTATCAGTATAAACAAGCTCTCGAGTTCTTGTTTCGATATGAAAATATTTTGTTTAATTAATATTATAATTTTATTAATAGAATTTTGTTTAATAGAAAACTTATTAAATTTATTTAATATAATTGTTTTTTTGTGAACTTGAAGGAATTTAATTAGTTTGTTCTAATTCCTATTTTTAAAATGAAATATAACAATAATAGTAGTTAATATTAGTTTTTAAACTAAGTTCTGCAAATTTTTAAAGTTTATATTATATATAAAATTTATATATATGTATATGTAATATATGTTTATAGATATGTACATGTATTATATGTATATATATAATGTATATGTACGTATATATTACAATTACAATTGTTATTTACAATAACAATTATTATGTTTTTATATATGTATAGTAATAATTATATATATTATACATATAATTATATATTTCGAAAAAATTTTTTTTCGCACTATTATAATTTTCTTTAAATGAATCAAAATTAATAACAATTCTATTTTTAATGAAATTTTAAGTTGAGATTATAACTGGTGCAATTTTCTTTTTTAACGAAATATTATTTTGAGGGATAAAATTAACTTAAAATTTTAATATTTCTTTTCGTTTTTTTAAATATAATTATTTACAATTCTGTACTTATTATATATATATATTATGATAATATAGAATGATTTAATGGTTTTTTATTATATTATTTTATTGGCTGCATGATTCTAAACAAATTTATATATGTATGATATATAATATTTTCTCTTAATGATTTTAATTATAAATAATTTTAATATAATAAATATATCTATCTAATTACTATTTTAATGCTTTTGATATATTTAATTAACTATATTATTTTTTTATAGTTTTATTTTATTTTTTTGTAAATTTTTAAAAAAAAAATTTTTTTTAATTTTTAAATTGATTTTTAAATTTAAAAATTTTCAGTATTTCATAAAATTATAGTACTATTTAATTGTAACTATATTTTTGATTCAAATTTAATTTTTTTTTATTTTTTTCATTTATTTTTTACCATTTCCAACTCTTCAAAAAAGAATATAATTATAAAAAATTTTTAGATGTGAATTTTAATTTCTAAAATATGATTTTATTGCAAAAGTTTATTAGAGTTTTCTCAATAAGAGAATAATTTTTCGATAATATAAGTTCTTAAGATTTTAAATTTTTGAATTTTATTATATTCTCAGAGACTTTATTAAATTAATAATTGTATTAATTGTATTTTTTTGTCTTCCCAAAATTTAATTTTGAAAAAATTTATATTTTTTAAATTTATATTTATATATAAATTTAATATAATGTTAGATATAATAAATGTTAAAATTTATTTTAATAATTTATATAAATAGAAAATTTATCAACATAATAATTAATTAATTTATTTATTTTTATATCATTACAATATGTAATTTTTACAAAATTTTTATTGTTAATTTATATATTGCAATGTATTAAATGTCACATTTTTTTCAAACAAAAATATACTGTTAATTCTTATTTTAATATTGTTTTATAATTACAATACATATATTTCTTCTTTCGTTTTTTCACTTAATTCTCTATATTTAAAAAATATATATATATATGTATATATATAAATCGCATATAAAGAATGAAAATATAGATAAAACAATAAGTGAAAAAAAAAATAAAAAATATAATAATTAAAATATAATAAGAAATGGAGAATGCATAAATAATTATAATAACATATATAATATTATTTATTATTATTTTTCTAAAATTATTCATAAAAATTATTATTTATTAAAAACAATTTGTGATTAATTTATAGAACTTAAATTTATATTATTTATATATACAATTTTGATCTTTTCCAAAATATTTGAATATATTAATGTTAATATAATAATAATATATTATAATGTTAAATATTATATATCTATTGAAAATAAATATTAATATCAAATATAATATATATACATATTTAATATATATATATATTATATATAATATATACCCTTTTAAATTGTATATTTAAACAACAACATTAATTATTAATCAGTTATAAATATTATATATTTAAAATAATAAAAAATTATTTTAATTAAAAAATTATAATGTAAAAATGAAAAATAAAATAAAATAAAAAATGAAAAGATAAGTAATATATATTATTAATCAATAAACTCATTCTTAATAAATATAAATCTATAAGATATGTTAGAAAAAGCAAAGCTTTATTTAATTGCAAAATGTATTCGGAAGATAAACTGAACGAAATCATGATTAAATAAATCACCGTACTATATTAGACATAATAAATACAATTACAATTGCGAACACGAACCAAGTCACATATCTGCGTACAAAGGTGAAATCTTGTATCAATTTCGTTTTAGGAAATAGAAGAGTACATAATACTATAAATAGAAATTATTATATATAAATATTATAATATTTATATATACAATAGTACATAATATTATCAATCATAAAATTGGAAAAAATTTTTTAAATTAATATTGTAAAAAATAATTATGAAAATATAAAAAAGGTATTTTCGAATTCAAATAAAAAATAATCGGATAAAAATAATAAATAAATTAAAAAAAAAATAGTTATAGGAATATGAAAAAAAAATATCTAATTATAAAATATTTTTAATCTTTCATCTAAATTTTTTTCAAAAAAAAAAAATAATGCATGAATAAAATTTAATTATTAGTTATAATTTACTCAATTTTTACCGATCTAATATCATTTAATAAAAAACTATTATAATATTAATAATATTTTTAAGTATTAATTAAAGAAAAGAAAAAGTTAATCACATAATAAAAAAATATCATATAATAATAAAAAAATCATAATAATAAAATATAATGTAAGTAGATCCAATGTAATTTACAAAAGGTGTTTGAATTTTTATTTACTGCAAATTACCTTTCTAACAAGCTGTCGTTTTTTTATTGTCTTTAAGATTCTGTTCCATGTTCCCATGACCGTTTCACATGCATTCTTCACAATTACACTTTTTCACAATTCATCTTTGAAAAAGTTTCACTCTCAAATCTAATTTCCAATAATTTTTTAAACATTAATATGTTTTCCTTTACATTTTCCTAAATAAATTAGAATCTAATTTATCACATTTTACAATATACTTTTCTAATGTAATGTTATGTTATAAAATTATGTATAAATTATTATATATAAATATATATATAATAAAAAGATTTTTATTATAATTATACGTGAAATAGACAAGTATTTCATTTTGTTTCAAATTACTTCCATATCATGCTTTTAACAAATACAAATGAATTATCAAAAATTTTATTTTTAAAATTATCTTAATTAATTTTTTTTTTCAAATTTCATTTTATGAATCAATTTAATTATTTGTTGAGTTGATCATTTATAATAAAAATTGAACATGAAATATATATTTTAAAATATTTTGAAAATATTTTCTTTTAAATTTATATATCATTAAAAAAAATTTATTCTGTAATTTTATTATAAAAATTCTTCATAGCTATTTTGTAATCTAAAAATATATAAATTATCATCTAATGATAAGTAAAAGAAAATCTAAATCTAATTCTGTAATAAAAATTAATTTTTTTTTATTTTATCAATTTAATATGCAAATTTTTAATTAAAAAAATGTTATGTCAATAATATTATTACATATTAGTATATGAATGAAAAAAAATCAAAAATTCATTTGAAATTCTAATTTATAGTATTCATTAAAAAAAATAAAAACGAAAAATAAGAAATAAAAAGTCATCTATATCTTTTATAACAATTTTATTAATTAATTATTTTTTATAATAATATTATAAAAAATTAATCATTTAAAATTCAAAATTCTAAGTTTTAGTTAATTTTAGTTTTATTTATTTAAAAAGAAAAGAAAAAGAAAAAATTTATTTTATAAAACAATTTTATTTTATAATTCAATACCTAATATTTATCTATGAATCACATTATATAGAATATCAACCAATATTTTAAAATCAAAGTATTAAAAGATTTCATTTTTAACATTTACGCAAAACTGAACATTATAATGAATCACATTGTTTTGAACATAAAATCTTACGAATTTTAATAAAACAAAATCAATATTCCGAACAGAAACTAATTTTTTTGTATCAGCTCAAATGTCTGCTTATAATTCACTAAATTATTGTTTAAAACAAAAATCAAATTACAAATTTTAATAATTATAAATCATTCATGCAAAATGAGTACATAAAAAGAAAAAAGAAAAAAAATATCACAAAGAACATGTTCCACGAATAGCGCGATGTCCAGTTGAATTTCGATTTACTGAAAAATCCCTTTCTAATGCACTGTCGCTTTTTACTCGCTTTAAGATTCTACTCCATGTTCCCATGGCCGTTCCGCATTTCGATCCAACGAAAGAATCTACAAGCCTTTCTAGCTCCGAGCGGTTTGTTCTAGTGGGACGTCCGGCGTTGACTAGTCCACGCACACATGTGTCTATACACACATTCAAACACACGACGACTGACTTCTTTTTCCATTCACCACTTACGCGGTTGGTTACGTGCTCAATCGTTGTTACTTGTATGCGGTATCTGTTCACTATGTCCCATCCTAAAACTGCGATTAAATCGTCCACTCTTCCTAGCAATTCCTCATCGTCAGCGGTTCTCAAGCAAGTCAATTATTATTATATATAAAATGTAATAAAATTAATGATGTTTTAAAAATATACATCTTTTCCTTTATGAAAAATATATATTATTATGTTCAAAATAGTTTCTTTGAAAAATATATATATATACATTGACAAATGTACATGTGTTAATTTTGAACAGTTTTGTTAAAATAATACTTCTATTACTTTTAATTATAACCTTTTGGATTGTAATTTTCAACAAAATGACTTCATTCTTGAGATTAAGTTTTGGCTTTTTAAAAAAGAAAAAAGGTATATAAATTCAAATTAGGAGAGTGGAAGTGGTGGAATCATAGGAATATATTTAATTGAATTTAATTAGCAAAATTCGCATAATCGTTAAATGATGTTATTGTTTCATCTTTTACAGATTAGTAATATACTTTTATAAAACTTATTCTTAAATCGTTTATATTAGATTAGATTAGATTAGATTAGATTAGATTCTAATCGAATTGAAATTGATATTAAAGTAGATATTAGAGTAGATTTCAGAAAATAAAAAATATTTCATCGATCTTATTTTCTGTTTTGAAGATGATTCAAGTTTAAAGAAAAACTTATATAATAAATCGAAAAGAAAATCTTAGAAAAATAAAAATTAAACAAAAAATATTCATCTATGAATTTTATAAAAATTTTTTAAAAAATTTTTTCTAAATTAAATACAATAGCAGTAGATATGCGTAAAAATAATCTACACACATCTAATTTTGAATTTTAAAAAATTTCAGTATTTTATAATATATTTTTATCATAAAATCATAAAAAGAATAATCGAGTTCTCTATATTTAACTTTGATATTGTTTGATATCATCTGATATTATTTTGTATTATTTAATCGTTTTAAGATGATAAAATATCTGCGTTAGGAATATTTTTGGAAATATTTTTTAAAAATCGATCTAATCTAATCAATCAATGAAGTAAAATAAATTAATTGAAAAATATCGATATTATATTATTTATAATATTCATAAAGGATTTTGATTAATTTTAAAGATCAAAATAAATATAAAAGTTGGTACAAAAACTTATTTAACTTAATTAAAGCAATTTAAATTTGTGTTAAAAAAAAAAAAAAAGAAAATGAGATTACTGAGTTTTGTAAATTTAATTGTTATAATTGAATAAATATATTTATATTATAATAAATTTTAATTATTATTAATTTTAATTAACATTTTTATACATCAACTTTTGTATTTATTTTAATTTCTGAAATTAATTGTCCAAAGATACCCCTCGATTATCTAACATAATTATATATAATATAATTTTTAAATACTTATATATTTAAAAAAAATAGTAAATTGCACTAAATTTATAAATTATATCATAAAATAGAATTATATTTTGAATGTTATTCTTCCATTTATATCTTAATTAGTTTTATCATAAATAAAGCAGTTAAAACAATATTACTTATTTTTAGAATACTTAATTATATGTATATCATGTATTATATTACATGTATTATATTTCATAATGTTTACATATTTTTATATTAATTATAAAACATTTTATAAAGAATAATAAAGATTTTCATCATATTAAGATGTTTTAAAATTAAATTTTTTTAAATTAAGTAACTAAATTGAAATTTAAGAAAATTTAAAAGCACAAGTTAGTAAGCAAAAGTTAAAAATAACATAAATACAAATTTGATATAATTATATTATTTAAAATAATAATTTCAATAATTAATGTATTTTAGCTCGTAAGATGTTCAAAATATCAAAAACAAAAATAAAAATAAACTTTTCTCTTGTTCAAATGCATTTGAATAACATAATTTATGATAATTTAGATATTCTTTGATTAAACTTTTTCTTTTATGTAATTCAAACTTGACATTGATTCAATAATGCTATTAATAAACATAAGAAGATGAAATACTGGTGACTAGACACATATAATCAATTAGATTGAACGAATTAAATTATACTATAGATTATATTTTTAATAAATGCATGCATCAATGAATTTTCAAACACAATTTCATGTATTTATTATAGAAATATGAAATTAATGATGAATTATGCAATATATAGAAAATGATACACTCTATATATCAATTATGTATAATATGTTTGATGATCCATAAAATGAATCCAACGAAAAGCAATAACGGTCCCAACGGTTCGCAAGAGAAGGGTACCATGCGCGTCTTCACATTACGAAATTGAAAGTCTTCCACTTCCTGCGAGGAAGTCTCGTCCTCGAACAGAGAAAGGAAGCCTCGAAAATGAATTTGACCCATATCATTTTTTTTCGTAAGTACGCGAACTTTCTTTTTTCTTTCGCGATTATCTCTCGATCATCTTATTGAATCTCAATATTCGAAATATTTTTATTTAATTGATAAAATTAGTTTTCAATATTTAATTCATATTCAAAAAAATAAATACAATAATTATTCTCATGTTAAAAGATTTTTTTTTTTTTTAGATTTTTTTTACATTTTTGTATTTCTATTTTATATTTTATGATAATAATTATAATTTTTTAAAATATAATTATAAATATAATTATTTATTATTAATTTGTTTAATTTCTTAAAAATATTCATTTTTTAAATTATAAAAATTATAATTAAATAATTATTTTTTTTATTCATTTTTTAGTAATAAATGAAATTCTTAGAAATGATTCATTATTATAAAAATTGTCTTTTCTTTTATAAATTGATTAATTTAATGAAAATTAGTTTATGATAAAAATTGTGAAAAATTGTGTATTAAAACAATAATTAATATAATATTTCTATATAGTTGTAAGACAAAACGAAAAGTATGTATAAAAGATAAATATATATATATAAAAGATAAAGAACTTACATTTTTATATTAATTTAATTTTAAAAATTTATTTTTTATAATTAATAAATTATAATTAAAATAAATTAAAAAATATATAAAAATAAATTCGTTTCTATTAAAAGAAAATAAATATGAAATGTGATCATATTTATCAAATTCAGAAATTTATAGATTATATATGTATAAACAAATTGTTCATTAAGTTTATTTTAACATATTTTTAACATAAAATATAAATATTTAAATTTGACACAACTTAAGATTTATATATTTATGATTCATATATATACCTTCAGCAAAGTTCTGAAAATCTGAAAAATTTATTTCTTTGTAATATATTAAACTTAACAATTTTTTAAGGATATATTTTTTATAAATGTTATACATTTTTTCTTAATATTGTTATCCAAATAAATGTTATTATCAAAAACACAATTTTGATTAATTTTTTTATAAACTGAATAGAATATTGTTGAAAAAAATAGTTTTGATGATTGATGTTCAATGTTAAAATGATTTATTTGAACATTAAAAAGTATTATTATTCTTTTAGATATGTAAAATGTTTCTCATAAAAAATATAACGCAAATAATTTCAAAAATCTTCAAAAATTTCATGAAAATTGAAAATTAACAATTATATATATCTTCCTGATAAAGAATAAAATTTATTTTAACGCATATCTAATTATTGATATAATACTAATTAAATGAATCATATTAGCTTATTATACAATATTTACTTAGAAAGTTCCGAAAATAAGTTATGTAATAGTATGTAAAAGAACACAACAACACTTTCAAAAATAGCTATAAATATATACATCTTTTTATCTGAAGTTATTGTATATGCCTATTTTCATTAAATGTTTTTATGTTTTTTTTTCTATTTAAAATAGTAAATTTAATAAATTGTCTAATTTAAATTTAAGCAATATGAAACATTTATATACCAACAAAAAAAAATTAAAATACTAGCAACGAAAAAAATTCGTGTTCAGAACGACAATATCCCGAAGTGAAATCATATAATTCATGTTCGCTTATCTAATAAGAATTTGAAACTACATAATATATGTATATAGATATTAATATATTTATATTTTTTTAGATAATTCTAACTAATAAAAATTTATAATTTATTATATCATATATCATAATTTTTTTATATATTACATATATAATAAAAATGTTCATAGATAAATATATAAATATATTCATGGAATACCTTTGGAAGATTGATTGATGGTTATATATATATATATATATATATATATATATATATATATATATATATATATATATATATATATATACAATAAATATACATGTGTATAATATAATAAAAAATATGTATATAATGTAATAATCTAATAAAAAATATAATAATAATAAAAATATATATACATATTTAATAATTAATTACATAAATATTAAATATTAATTATTAAAAATTTATTTATATTACTTATAATTGAGTTTTATTTAAAAATATTTTTATTTAAACTTTTTGAAAATTATATATTTTTTTATCGAAATAGAAAATATATAGTTAATTTAAGAAATATTTAAATAATGATATAAGATATACCATTAACAATTTAAATGCTATTCATTCATCTTTTCTCATTTTTTAATAAAGAAGTAAAGAAATATTCTATAAATAGATAGAACAAAATTTTATTTCAATAATTATTTCAAAAATTGCATTTTTTTTTAATTTAAATTAAATAACTCGAGAACATCAAACAATTACATACAACTTTTCATCAAACATTTAATTATTTAAAACTATTTCTTTTTAGAATTTTATTATAAATAATGAATATTAATGTGCTAATCTGATAAATGATTAGTAATGATGAATTGATAAATTGAATGAAAATATTAAAAAAAATTAATAAAAATAAAATATTGTTAAATATATTTAATAATTTAATGATTAATGATTTTGTTTAATAAAAAAAAATAAAAAATGAAAATGCTTTTTTTTTTAATTATTTATGTTCAGAATGTTTCAAATAATATATTTCAAATAAAATATTAATAATTGGATTATTATTTTCAATTAATATTAAATTGGATTAACATTTTATTTATATTTGAAATCATTAATTTAATAACATAAATAAAATTATTGAAGTTACTAATATAATAATATAATAATATAAATTTATTTTTATGAAAAAATAGTATTCAAAAATAAGATATTTATTTGGTATTTATTTAAGCAATAATTAATAATTAAATATTTCTTTTTTAAGTATTAAAAAATAAAAAATTTTTATATTAAAATAATTTTCTTAATTGAATTTTATCATTAAATGACTTATTATTAGAAAATTGATATTATGAATTGATTTTATAAAATGATAATTATCATAAGATATTTTTTATATTTATCTGTATATTATATTTATGATAATAAATGATAATTCAAATGAATGTAAAAGATATTATAAAAATTAAAATATTATAGAATTATCAAATATATATTTAATCATATTATTTGATATAACAATAAAATAATAAAAATATTTGTATTTTTCAGTTATTGGTACAAAGAAAATTATTGTTGTTTATATTTTTTATTTTTTATTAAAGTCTTGTTACACGTTTTTTTTATAATTATTCAAAATGTTCAAATTTTTTAAAAAATTTTAATTTTGTAGTTATGTTATCATTACTGCAAATGAACAATATGACTATCATTTATTTACTTATTTATTTTCTTTACTAACATTTATTATAATTCTTTTTTATTGATCTCACAGTAGTAATTTTATTACAAAATATAAATATATATATATATAAAAATTTTATAATTTTATAATTGAATAATTTTTATTAACTTATTAAATGAAATTTAATAAGTAAATCAATAAGTAAATTAATAATTAATATTAAACCAGTTAACTCTTTAAATAATTATTTCTCTTATTATTTTAAATTAATTTGACTTTTATTCTATATTCTATATTTTTATATTATATTCTATTCTATCATACATCATATATTATATTCTATCATACATCAGTTATTTAGAATTTTTTAATTAGATTAAAATAAATAACTTTCAAAACAAATATCAAAATGTTTATTATATTGTTATTTTACATGTTTAGAGATTATACAAGAATTATATATATTACCTTAGCAAATATTCTGTGTGATTGTTATTTTAATAATAACGTAAATTAATATCAAATTATTAAAAGTTATTATTAAAACATTATATTATAATAATAAATATAATATATTATAAATATATTATAATATAAATATCATAAGTGTAATATTTGAAAAAACTTACAAATTATAAAATGCATACAAAAAGAGAATGTAATATAAAAAAAAAATAAATCAATAAAAACAAATTTCTGTTAATCTGATTTTAAAATATAATATGTACAAAATCAAATTTTATATATATGATTTTATATATCATTATTTAAAAAATGATTTTTTCACAATTCTTAATATCTTAATATCTATTCTTATAAAAACATTATGTAATATTATATATATGTAACATTATATATAAATATTATAAATATTTTTTATTCCAAATTTTTATTTATTTAAAAATAAAATTATTAATTAAATCTTTATCTTATCTTTAAAAACTTTTATTCTTATATTACCCAAAAATTTTTAATATTAATTAGAAATCCAATCACTCAAGAATTTCAATTTCTTGCACAAAAGATATCTTATAATAACCCTTAAAAAACCCTAGAAAGTTCATTTCTCTATTACGCAAACTACGCAAATTCGCATCTACTCAATATGCTTCTCATATACTCAAACCACCAAGAAATAATTATAAGTGAGCATTAATCGAATTTGAAAAATTTTTTCTCTATCCAAAAATTCAACTTATAATCACATTTTTATTAATCATCAATGAGTCAATTTTGAACAGTTAATTTAATTTCAAAATTCAAAAAGAATTCACGTGAATTCATAGAGTCAAGTTCGTGACTTACCAGGGAAAAAGTTTACTGTTTGATCGGCAACAGTGGCGCGGAGACAGAGGAAAGAGAGAAAGATTCGCCAGACGGGTCTCATCAGCATAGGTGATGGGTCGAGATGCGAGTGGGGCTAGAGCTAGTATAAAAGAGAGTCCGTGGCATCCGTGGAGCATCAGTCCTCAAATCCAAGGAACAGCAGCTATCATGAGGGCATTCATGGTGAGTCGAATATTACTCGTTTGCTTACTGACTCACTTTTTTATCAATATTTTCATCCTTTCCAATGGCACTGGTATCTTGTGATATTTTTATCATTACTGGGGATTTTCATTACATTCATTTCATTTCTTTTTTTTCTTGAACTTTCTTAGATAATTCAAATTTTTTAAATAATTTTTTATAAGATTTAATACAAGAAAGAGGAAGTTTAATATTGATAATATTGTAATATTTAGTATTTAATAAAAAATTGTTAATATCGAAGGAAATCAGATTGATATTTTACTTAAGAATGTATTTAGAATATGAAAAATATATATTCGTGTTAAAAATAAATAATTTATTATTTAACGATTAAAAATTTATTATTTTAGTTATAATTATAATTACTCTTTCTCGTAGGTTTTATTAATTTTATATATATAAAATGAATACTCTGTTTCCTTTTTAATAAAAAGGTCTAAAAATTGCAAAAATAATATAAAAATAAATAAATATTAAAAACGTTTAGAATTTTATATACTATAGTAAGTTCTTTCCCTTTTTTTTATATATTTTTAAAATAATTATAAAATCTATAATTTGCAAACATTATTTTTAATAAGTAAAATTTAAAAATTTGTAATATCTTTTAAATATTTTATATATTTTACATATTTTTTGAATGTCTTATATATTTGTTACAAAATTATGCATACAGAATTAATTTATAAAAAGAATACAAATTTAAAATATCTATTAATTGTATCAGATTATTTAAAATTGGTCTAAATTTAAAATAATATAAATATAAATTTCAAATAATAATTGCTATGAAAAATATTTTTCAATAAAGAATTTCATATTTTAAAATCAAAACTATTTTAATATAACTAATTTTAATATTACTTATAATAAATTAAAATTATTCGAAAAAAAGAAAAGAAGTTACTAAAAAATTGATATTGCATAAATAAACCATAATCAATTGTTTCTTTGTGAAAGTAAATATACATGAAAACAAAAAAAATGAAAAGGAAAGAGAAGAATGAGAATTTGTGGAGAGCATAGAAAGGGAGAGGGTACAGGAGAAAGTAGAAAAGAGTGGGAATGATGATGACCCAGAAGATGACACAGATTTGATATCAATCAACCGTATCAAGATACCTATTATGAAAGTATAATACTAATAATACTATAATACTAATACTAATAATATATAAACATTTTTCAATTATACGTAATTTCATTTTTTTAATTTCAAATGTATTCTTCCAGAATATTTTTTTCTTTGTTTTATTCTTTATTTAAAGCATTTATTTAATATATTTTGGAAAAATAGAAATATTCTAAAATTATTGATATTGTTTTCTTTATACTATTCTTCCATTTTAATATATCATAATTTTTCAATATCTATTTTTATTCATTTCCATTTTTCAACTTAGTTTCTTATATCACTTCTTCACTTGATTTCAATTTTTTATTTAATTCTTCTTTATAATTCTTTATTCTATTTTATAATTCTATTAATATTTCTATTTTGTTCCTCTATTCTTTCTTATATCTTTATCATAGTCTCTTCTTATGTTTCGTTGTTTTAATATCTATTCCATTTATTTTATTTTTCTTTTTTAATCTCTTTTATTAATTTTTCATCTTATTCAATTATTTCATTCTTTATATTTCTTTATTACGCTATATCATTTCATCTCACAATTCTCATTTTATTTGTCACTCTATCACATATTTTCTTTTCTGTTTTTTATCCTGCAATAATATTTCTAGATCGTGGTGCTCGCCGCTTCGGCGATGGCGCGGCCAGAAGCCGGTTATTCTTACTCTCAGCCCAGCTCTTCTTACGGAGCACCAGGAGGTGGAACTACCGGAATCGGTGGAGGATTGGGTGGTGGATTAGGAGGTGGACATGGCGGTGGAATCGGCGGTGGACTGGGCGGTGGATTGGGCGGTGGACTTGGCGGTGGACTTGGTGGTGGATTCGGTGGAGGTTTCGGTGGTGGCTTTGGAGGTGGCATCGGTGGCGGTGGCGGTGGTGGTTTTGGTGGAGGCGTTGGAGGAGGCGGTGGCTTCGGAGGAGGTTCTCTGATTCAGAAACACATTTACGTGCATGTGCCACCACCAGAAGCTCCGGAAGACAGACCAACCAGACCTATTGCACCACCCCCACCACCTCAGAAACATTACAAGATTATATTCATCAAGGCGCCTACACCACCAACTCCTACTGCTCCTGTCATTCCTGCTCTTCCTCAACAAGATGAACAGAAAACATTGATTTACGTGTTGGTTAAAAAGCCAGAAGAAGCGCCAGAAATTACTTTGCCTACCATTGCTCCTACCCAACCGAGCAAACCAGAAGTATACTTCATCAAATACAAGACCCAGGTAAACAGTTTTTTCATTCGATATTATTAAATTAAAAATTTTAAAATGAAATGACATGTAAAAAGTAATCTAGCAATCATATATATATGAAAACATATATATATAATTGTTTTCTTTGCATATGTGTGTGTGCGTGTGTGTGTGTGTGTGTTATTCCTTAAAAACATACATATCTCATTAAATATAATAAACTTTCAAGTATATTTTAAAGATATAAAAATTGTTAAAAATCATAAAATATATTGATTGAATGTTTTTTATATGTTAATGTTATATAATTTCATTAAAAGAAGATTTCTTTTAATGAATATATAGATATATTCTATATATTATAGATATACATAAATATATTCTAATTAAAATAATATAATAAGATCTAATATTATAAAAAAGCATAAAGTATAATGATTCTTTTATTTTATTCTAAATTTTTTTCAACTATTGAAATATAAAAAATAATAAAACCATACAAAATTTAAATTTTTATTTGAACTTATCGAAATAATTCGTAATAAATACAAAAATTTTATTTTTCAATTTTATTTTCTATCTATTTTCAATACTTTATAACAAAACAATATTCGTTAACAACGATTATTGAATTCCTATTATTTAATATATAAACATAACGATATTCAATATACAGATATTCATCTTTATTTTTAATTTATATCACAAATTCAATATACATCTCTGTAATTCATCTCGGTGTTGTTTACAAAACGAAATTACCCGAATTAACAAATACTAATTCCCATTATTATTGTATATAATAAAACAATATTAAAAATTTTCAGATTTTTCATCTATACGTTTAATTATAATATAATCTCAATAATATCTAAATGTATCCATAATTTAATATTTAACATTCTATGTAAATTACAGAAGGAAGTTACCTCTGGTGGTGGAGGCGGCGGCGGCGGAATCGGTGGTGGAATCGGTGGTGGAATTGGAGGTGGAATTGGCGGAGGAATCGGTGGTGGAATCGGCGGAGGAATCGGTGGAGGAATCGGTGGAGGAATCGGCGGAGGAATCGGTGGTGGATCCGGTGGAGGCATCGGAGGATTGGACAGTCATGGCGGTAGCGGACCAAGCGGACCCAGCACGTCTTACGGGACACCCGGCGCTTCAGGGCCTTACTAGTCACTCAAAATGCCCATTGAACCCCCGCAGCTCCTCCTCTACCTGTAATCGAACCTATGTCTACGCTCCGCGACACGCACGCATTCACGGCTTCGGCCACGGCTTCAGCCACGGCTCAATAGCGATCCTATTGGACGCGACACACTGTGATCCCACGTGGACGACCGCGGTGACGAGCAGGAACAAAACAATCGAATCGACAATCGATAGTAACACGAGGCTCTTGCTCGCGATTCGGCGTTATATGATTAATAGGAATAACGCAAGGACAACCACAATTTTGTGGATTACCACGATGGCTAGGATGATGACCAAAATCATAATGATGATGATGATGATGATGATGATGATGATAATGATGATAATGACGACGATCAAGATGATGATGATGATGATAATGATGATGGTGATTCTAACAGATGTTAGAAACACGATAACCAAGCGACGACGACGACGACAACAATTAGGATTAAATGTTTTTTTATACGTTATTTTTTGCAAGAAAACGGTGGCGAAATAAAGCTTTTTTTATGTATTTTTACATAAAATTATAGCATTTTTATTTCCTTATCCCTCGAGTTTTTATTCATATAAGTTAATTTTATCCATTAAGTTATGATTGCATTTTTTAATAAAATCTTTTTATATTGTTTGATTTTCATTGATTGAAAATAAATGTCACTCGATTATCGATCGATATGTTTGTTTTCTACATCATCGATTACATATATAATTGAATGGCATTAAAATAGATATAGTAAGTAAAAAAAAAAATAAAAGAATGCAACAATATGGAAAACAAGCATTTAACTATCGATACTCGGCCGATATTCATTTTCAATAAGATAATGAAAATCAGATTGCAAAAATTGGACAATTTCGGAAAAGATTCTTGAATTTTAAATTCGATTAAGAAATATTTTAAATCAAGTTGATTATTTGATTATTTTATTATTATTAATTAAACAATTTAATAATTGATAATTGAAAACTTTTATTTTAACTAATTATATTTTCAAATGAATTTTATAATATTTACAAAATTCTCGAATAGAGATTACAATAAAATGATTTAATTATTTGTTTTGTTTAATTATTTGTTTCTTTATAAAAATAATAATAAATAATAAATTTTGAATTAATAAATTATTAAATTATAATTTTTTACAAATTTATAATTATAATTTATATATAATAGTTTCAAAATCTTAAATTTATTAACAAATTGTGAAATTATCTTCTTTAAAACAATATTTGACCAATTATTTCCAATTATATTTCGATTATAATTTTCTATATGAACTAAAACATCATAAACTTTCAATTTCTATTGTGCTGCTTTTCACCTCTTTAAGAGGGCCAGAGAAAGTCATTTGTGAAATTGTCCTTTGAGAGCAAACATACTTTCGTATAAAAATAAAAATCATTTTATATTTACATATAGCTATCACTTACCAAAAAAACTTTTTATATACGAAAAATAAGAGATATTCGCCAAAATAAAACTAAAAAATAGAATAGAATATTATAAATTATGTATCTATATATTATATTACATTAATTTTATACATGATCAAATAAATAGAAAGAAAACAATTATTTCTTATTTTTTATTAAAAACAAAATAAATATTATTTCAATATAAAAAATATAAAAAATCAAAAAATAAAATTACGAACTTAAATTACATAAATGAATTCAATTATTTTTATTCCTACTCTTTTATATTAATATATATTTAAATATATATATTTTTATTATCTTTTATTATATATTTAGATGTAAAACAGAAATGAAAATTATATATTCGAACATTTTTTAAAATAATTATATTTTATATTAATTCTGAAAAAATGTTGTTAAATATTTTTTAATTATTAAATATATATAAAGTATATTTTTAAATATATATTTTTTTATATACGATATGAAGTATAGCATATATATGTATAGATAATATAAAACCTTTGATCCGTAATATAAATCATTGTTAAAACATTCTAAAAAAAAATAATACAAGTAATTTTTTAGATATATAACTGTATTGAAACGTTTTATAAATCCAAGAAAAAACTTATAATAATAATTTTTTATAAAGATTTATTTAGTTAAATGTATTTTTCAATTAATAATGTATTTTAAATTAAAAGTTATTTTTTATTTTTCTGTTAATCGATTTTATCGATTTTTTTTTTTAATATTTGTTATTGCATTTTATAGTATAGAATTTTATATATTTCAGTTTATAGAAATAATCATATCTTTTTATAAAAATTTATTGTTTTGTTTTGATAAATTTATATTCTTAAACATTTAAATTACAAATTTTTTCACTTTATCTTTTAAATTATAGTATATACATAGTATTTTATGCCTATTTATTTTTAAAAACTGAAAACATAAAGAATCTATTAAATAGATAAGAATAAAAAAAAATATAAGTTTTTTAAAAATAAGTTTAAAATAAGTTTGAATTAGATGAAATATTTTTTTATATATAACTTTAAAATATCAATAAAAAAAACCTAATAAAATTATGATTCACTTATCGTTATATTCACTATTAATTACAAATGACTTCTTTTTTTATTATTAGATCTTATTATTAGGATTATTAGATAATATTAATAGTTTATTAATTATTCAGTAGCATAACAAATTATTGTGCAATAATAACTATAATACTCATAATTAGAATGATGCAATTAGTGAGATAGAATAAGAAATTAATGGCAGTAATTCTACTAATAACTTGTAATTATCCAATGACAATGATGACAATAATTATATCTTTTAAGTAACATTGGAAGAAAATGAAATTACACTCTTAATGCAATCTTAGCTTTTATATACATATTACACAAGTTAATATGCAAAAGATAATAGTAGGAAAATACATATAATAATAAAATAAAATTTATTATTTTAAGTAAATAAAATTTAATTAATATTAATTTATAATTTTAATTATAATAAATCATAATATAATTATACTATAATATAACATTTGTTATAATATTATAATATAATTATTAGTATTATTAAGTATTATAAGTATTATAATATAATTAACAAATATTAAATAATTTAATATTAAATAATACGCAAATTTAAAAAAAAAATTAATTGAAAAATCAAAAATAATAAAAAACATTACTTTGTATATAATTTAAAATTTAAAAGTAACAAAAAAATCTTTATAAATTTATAAATTTTGAAAATTTTAAAAATAATATCAGATTAATATTAATTCTTTTAAAAATCTTTAAAATATTAATTATATTTATTAAAAATATCTATATAGGGTATTATCGAAATCATGACACAATCTAATCGAGTGATGATTTTGAGCATATAAAGATAAATAAAAAAAAAAAATAAAATTTTTTTATAAAATTTAAGATTTCATTTTTAAGTAAATCAAGTTTAAAAAATTTTCAAATATAATAAGTGGCTAATTCCCGATTGAGTACAAATGAATTATTAATTACTCTATAGTAAAAAATAAAATTTTACAACTTATGTTTTTGTTTCTGAGAAAAGATTAAACATTTATAGTTAAGAAATCATGTAACTGAGGAATTTTCAATTTTCTTGAAAATTAATTTTTAAATAAAAAAAATTTATTTTATATTTTTATTTTCTCATGTAGAATTACTTTCTATCGATAATTCATTCGTATTTTGACAAATTAGCTAATTTTATTTAAAAATTTTTTAAATTTAATTTATTTGAAACTTTAAATTAAAATTGTTTTTTTTTATTTTTTTATTTATTTTTGACTATCATTCGAATGCATGATTTCGAGAATATCTTACATAATAGATCATTTTTTCAATAATTTATAACAATTAATATGAATTAATATAGAAGAAATGATATGGGGAAAAAATGTAAAATTTAATTTTTAAAATTCCAAAATTTTTCATTCAAATAATAAAAAATGAATTTTCTTTTATTCGTTAATATAAAACATTTCGTTCTATATCGTTAATATAGAAATATTTCTCTAAATTTCACCAATGTCTAATTACAACAAATAAATAATAGAGAAAAATAAATAATTTAATACATATATATTTTTATACTATTACATATAAAGTATTTTATAATATAAAATTATTATATGGAAGTAATATAAAATAGTACGATTAAATTTTAATTACACGAAACTGCATTTCATTTTAATTCTTTCATGTTCGCAGGAAAACATATAATGAAAAGGCCAAATTTGGAAAATTATTAACATATTGTAAAACCTGACCATATTCAACAGAAATATTGATTGCTAAATACTAAGATTTTTAAATCATACAAAATTTATATTTCGCATAAAATAAAATTTTAAAAATATTTTATATTTTATTTTTATATTTTATATTTTTATATCATATATTATATATGTATATATTTTTTATATACATTTTTATGTATAATAAAATAACATTATATATTGATTTTTGCTTACATTTATATACCTATAGAATGTATATCTATATATACATATAGAATATCGCAAAAATGAGAGAACAAAGTTTGACTTTTAATTTCTATAGTAATTTTAAACAACTTTTTCCTTTTGTAAAAATTAAACAAAATTAAGTAAGATTTTCATAAATTAAAAGCAAACAGAAAACACACTTAAAAATGTTTTTATTCACACTTATACTTATTACCAGTTTAATGTTAAAACAAATCTTCTAAACAACATTTCGAAAGTAGTCATATATACGTATTAGTTAAACAAACTATAACTACAATGTTAAACAGATAGCAAATAATTTCTATGTTGAGTCAGGATTAATGTATGCATTCACGTGAATAAAGAGAAATTAACTCTACATGCAGTTTCGTATGATTCAATTTTGTATATGATGAGATAAACTATGTAAATGTTATATTGTGAAATGTGTATGATCTTTCATCTGAAATTATACAAGCTAGAAAAAGTTTTGGCCTACACTATCTACTGTGGGAAACTAATTGTAAGTACTAACTGTAATTCATCAACACGGCATATTCACATGAAGGCATCATTATTGCATCATACGCAATTGTCGTCAAAAGATTTATATCAGATTAAAGTTATAGTATACACGAATATGCGAATATATTCTGCAGAAATAAAGTATCGTTTTAGGTTAAACGATTAAATTTTTATGAAGGTGTCTACATTGTATAACTATATTATTACATATATTATTACATATTTGTAAATATACTACATTGTATGTTAATCAAATTCTACAATTTATTTTTTTGTTATATTTTATAGATTTTAAAATATTTATAATATATTATAATTATTTGATGTATTCAAAAAATTATTAATACATATTAATAATTTACAATAATTTACAATAATTAATAAATAAATTACAAGTAAAATTTTTAATGATAAAGTTTTTAAATGCTTAGTTTTTTCTTTCTACAGCATCTAACAAATTATATTCGTCTGTGCTTATAAGAATTATTTATGGTGTGTATTCACTAATTCGCACGAATGTATTTTTTATAATCGTAATTTTAACTGTCAAATATCAATTGTAACCAAATAAAATTATTATTATTCGTTAATTATAAAGAGAATCATGTGAAGACACGAAATATTAAACGATCAAAATCAATTTTAAATAATTTTGAATTTTGTTTTAAGATTTAACTTGAAATTAATTTTATTTCATATTCATAATTAATAAAATAATGTTAATTATGAATGGGAAAAAAAATTAAATTAATACAATATGAAATTATTATAAATTGAATCAAAGTGTCATATGCATTAAAAAAAACTATTGAAATTGTTTTTCTCTTCGTTATAATGATGATATACTATATATATATACATGAATATATATATATATATATGTATATATATATATATATATATTATATATATAATATATATAATTGAAAAATAAAGTTAAAAAAAAAATTAATATTTTTAATAAAAATAAATACAAAGATCTAACTTATTTCATAAAGATTAAACTATAATAATATATAATAAAAACTCAATAAATTCTCAATAAAATTTTACTTTCAATTTAATAATTTAATAATAACTTTCTAATTTAAAAATAATTTTATTTAAACTTTATCTTTTTACATATAATATTCTTTAACTTTATGAATGTAGTCAAGTAATAGAATAAAATTAAAGTCTAATTAGAAAATTGAATTTTTTTTCAGTTTATATTATAATAAAATCTTTATTACTCAATTATAAAACATCATATAATGTATCATTATATTTAAATAATAAAATATATATAATAAAATAATTATATAAAATATATTAATAACTTATTATTAAACTAATTAATCAGATTAAAATTGATTTATACATTATATAAAAAGAAATAATAATTAATATTAAAACCGACTAAAAACGATCAATAAAAAACTTCCAAAATATGATAAAGAATTAATTTTTTTAGAATATATAATGCATTTTGCCAAAATTTAAAATATTTAAATTATTTTCGAAAGTTCTTTTTTCTATTTGATACAAAAATTATATTTTTGATACAAAAATAATATTGTTAATTTAATTAAACTTAAACGAAATATCTATAATTTTATAAAATACGATAAGTAAAGAATTTTAAATTAAAATTATTTCAGGTCAAAATTTAACTTAAAATTTATATTCAAAGAACTTTCCAAAAATCTAAAGATAAAAATTTAATTAATCATAGTCTAATCTAATGCTAAAATTTATAAAAAAAATCTTATCAACCGATGAATTATTCAATCATTGCATCTAGTATTCATTTTTAAAGTAACTTGATAAAATTCGTATAAAAGGTTTAACTTCGAAGACCTTCTTCGAGAACAGCTTCAGTTATAGAAAAGAGAGAAGAGAAAAGCAATGTACTTGACAGTTGTCTTCATCTTGATTAGTGGCTGTTTAAACATAAAGTGAAAGTTTCTCTGACTTGCGTCATGACGCCTTTCCAGAAGAAGACACGGAAATCGACGCCTTCCTCTTACATAGACTATTCATCTTTTCCATAACTATATTTTTTAAATTACTTGTTATGATGCCATATTTAATGCTACTGTATCGTTAATTGTTTTTTTCTTCAAGTTAACCATACAAGAATGTGTATAATTAATGCTTTAAACTGTCTTTGAGAAGGAGAAAGTGCAGTGATAAATCTTTGAACATCGAAGGGATTTATTCTTAAAACTTGTACAGTCTTTGACTGTCCAGTATAAATACAAAAAAAAGTGGTCAATTGAAATTTCAAATTGAAATCTATATTCGATGAAAAATAAATTAAATAATTGAAGGATTTTTTAATAAAAAAGAATGTAATGATTAATTTATAATTTATTCGTTTTTAAAAGAAGATTGATAATTATTGTACTGAATTTCCAAATCAATATATAATTGTAGAATGAACAATTATAATATTTGTAAAATATAATTTTAAAAAAATCTATAAATTTTATTAATTAGAAATTTTAATAATTAGAAATAAAATATGAATTATAAGATATTGGTTGATTAACAAATTTTTGCAATATTCTTAAGAACTGATAAATATATATATATATATAAATCGAAAAAAAAAAAATAATATAATTTTTGCATAATTTTTTATAAAAAAATTATTTTTTTCAAAAATATATAAACACTTTTAAAAAATTTGGTTTCTTATAATTTACTAATAATATTTTATTCAATAATAAAATATAATTTAAACAATTTTTCAATAAATATGATTAGCAATAAAATGTAACTAAATAAATCTTTATTAGTATGATGTATAAAGATCAAAATATTTTTATTAAATTTATTTTATTATTAAAAAATATTATTTATATATTATTTTAATTTTATAATCATATCGAATTTGAGTACAATATTGGTTTCGAAAATCCTATATTTTATTAACGTATTCATTATCAAATATATAGTTACTTCAGTTAGTAATATCACTTCAATAGTCTTTTCTGAAGTATTACTCATCATGGTATTTGCTTTCTATTTCAAAATTCTGTCTAACTTGTATATAAGATCATTTTAATATAAATCGAGATGAAGTATATTAAAAGATTTAACATATCACTCTTAAGATTTACAAAATTTACTTATTTAGGAACTACTTAAAATAAGTGCAAAATTTTATTTCGAAATTATAAATTAAGAAAAATTTAATTAATAATAATAAATAATAATAAATAATATTTAAATGAGCTATTTATTTTATCTAAATATCCGTCAATAATTTACAAAATTTTTAAAATTTATCGAAAATTTATTTGCATGTATTGACATACTTATTTGATAAAGAAATATAGATTTAATAAGTATCATATTACAGAGTGTAAAAATGTAATGCCGGATGCGTAAAAAAACGTTGCATAAATGAAATATTAGATATCTAATTGATAATGTATATCCTATATATATTAAAGGTTATATCATTATGAATATTACTATAAAAAATATAAATTATAATAGTAATAATAATATATTTTTATCGTAAATTAAAAATTAATATTCTATGATGAAAAATTTTTAAATAAATCCTGATGTAATTTCTATTATCCTGTATTTTTTCAAATTATCGTCCTTTATTAAAATTTTCACAACAAATCTTATTTTACAATTTTCTATTGTAAAAAAAATTAGAGAATGATTTATATCAATTTTTATAAAATTATAAAAATTGTTGATTAAAATCACCAGGAAGAATCTATTTTTTTTTCTCTATATAATTAGTATTAAATAAGTGTGAATGTTTATATGATTAGCATATCAAACACTTTATGCAGATTCTTCTTTGTAAACATATTCTAAGTCAATACATAATTAGTGAAAGGCATTCGTGCACAATCGATATAAGAGAAAAGTAATAATATAGTAAAAAAGAAAAACAATTATGGATAAATTATAGATTTGTTTAACTATTTAAATAAATGAAACACGGCATAAAAAAACAAGAGAGAGAAAGAAAGAGAAAGAGTTAAATCGAAAAAAGTTTCAATTTTTTTCAGAAAGAGACCGAGAAATGACCTTTCAAGTTAACCGTAAAATGATCTGATCGTAAGATTGGTAAATCTTGATCCTGTAATGTTCCAGGAAGCCGAAAAGAAGCTTCATGTGGTGGTGATGTGAAAGTTGCTGCTTGGCAGACGTTGCTTTTTTGTATCCCCACTTCTCTCTCTCTCTCTCTCTCTCTCTCTCTCTCTCTCTCTCTCTCTCTCTCTCTCTCTCTCTCTCTCTCTCACTCATCTCTCTCTCTCTCTCTCTCTCTCTCTCTCTCTCTCTCTCTCTCTCTCTCTCTCTTTCTTTCTTTCTCGATAGTTTTCCAGGGATTCACAGTAAGAATTCTTACAAGAGCATCTTCTCAGCTGCGTAAGAATGTGTGAGAGAGCTCGCTTTCGTTTCCTTCTTCTTCCTTTCACGATATTGCACACAGCTTTCCCCTCAATTCATGTTACAGCTACAGTACTTTTTTTTTTCTTCTTCTTGCTTCTGATGTTAATTTTTAATTTTTCTTTTTTTTTTTCCCCTTTCTGATTATTAAATCTTGAATCGATAGTTTTTATAAAATTATTGATATCAGTTCAATTGAATTAAATTATATTTAAAACAAATGATTTAATTTGAAAGAATTTATTAATCTTAACATTTATTATTAATCTTAACTAATCTTAGTTTAAAATAGTTATTAATATTTTAACAATGAATACATTGATATATTTGAAGTAATGCATTTGTTTCTTTCGTCTATATGATTTTTTGAAATTAAAGAATATTTTCTGAATTAATTTTTTATTACAAATGACTTAAATTTTTAAAAAATTATTGCATTGATTGATATATTAGAAAATATATACATATGATGACATATACCATATATTAGAAAATATGATGCTATTTATTAAAATTAATATAATGATATAATGATTAATAAAAATGTGTATTAAATATTATGATATGTAACGATATAATTCATTTCATTCAAATATATATCATATAAATATTATTTATTCAATTATCTATAAAAATTAGAAAAAAACATTTAATAGTTCTCAGTTTTCGTTGTTTTTGTTATAAACATATTTAATATGATTCATAGAACATAATTTAATTTTATTAATAATTTTTAAAAATTATAAAAATGATTAAATTTCAATTTTTATTTTCTTATATTTTCTATTGTAAAATATAAATATTTATAAATAAAATGTTTTATTTATATATTTATAAATATTTTGTTTGATTGTTGATTGTATTTAAATATAATTTTTGAATATATTTTATATTCATTTTTTTTTGTCAATATATTTCAAAGAAATTCTATGTATTTTTAAAAGTATTAACCAAAAAATACTTGAGCACTTGAACGAAGAAATGAAAATTCTAATTATGTAAATAAGTTGTTAAATTTTTTGATAAGTTAGTAATAGTTTTAAAACGATAACTTTATAATAATTGAGATACGTGGAAGATGAAAGAATAACTATTATATCTAAATTTGTATAGGATCTGTATAGTTTAAAATTATCGATCTAATGGATCAAAAAAATAATATTTTATTAACAAATTCATATATTCATATCATTGAAAATTAATATAAAATTATAAAATGAATCAAAAACTCATCATATATGTAAACAATAAGACAATGAAAACATGATCATCATAAGAAAAATATTTTATTTTAATAAGGAAAATAATTAAAGAAGAATGAATTATTATTATACAAGCATATTTTAAAATTTTCATATTCTGGTCAAAAAAATAATAGATGAATCAATGATATATTTAATCAATAATTAAAAATATAATTATGAAAAGAATCCTTCCAAATCTTTAAATATATTCCATATATATATTTAAATATATATATTCCAAATCAATATTAAAATCAAAAGATTGAGATATTATAATATGAAAGTGTTATTTCTTACATATTTTATCATTTGAAGAAGAGCAAATCGTTTACTGAATTAATTAAGTGACAAATGTTGCTATATGTATATATAAAAATAAGAAGAAGTAATTTTTTACGGTAAATAATTGATAGAAAATAATTTTATGGTTTAATAAAATAGTATTCTGATTACTATATATCGTATTCAATATCATAAAAATAATAGCAAATTATTTAAAAGAAAAATATAACAAAATATTTTAGAATAGCTATAAAATATTGAGAATTAAACATATGATCAATTTTATCTCAAATATCTCAAAATATATGTACTGATCTATTGTCATTACGAAATTATTGAAAAATAGAATAATTTATTGAGTGAGCGGATTAAATGATAAAAGTGAAGTCGAAAAAATACTGTTAAAAAAAGTTTTAAGATAAAAAAGTCTTCATCGATTGATTGATTTATCATTTAATCAATTATTCAATGATTCAAGTATCGAATTAATAAATAAATTTTTAATAAATAAAAAAAAATAATAAATAAATAAATTGAATAATTAAAAAATATCAATTCATATATATATATATATATATATATATATATATATATAAGATATTAAAACAATTATTAATATTATTTTTTAAAATATGGAGAAAGAATATTTGTACATTTATAATATTTACTATTTAGTTAATCAATTATAGAATAATATATAATATAATACAGTATTTAGTAAAAAAAAGTCATTGAAAAATAATTTTTATAGTCGCTATATTATGATCTTATGTCATTATTTAAAAAAAATAAATAATTTGAGATAAACACAATTTTAAAAATCAAAATTTTGATTACATTTATTAGAAATTTAAAAATTATATTTAATATAACTTTCTTTATTTGATTGTATATTTGGATAATTTTAATATAATAAATATAATTAAAATTATAAGGATATTTTGTATTATTTTTTTTTCATTTATTATTTTCTTCGTTTTTTAATATTTTTTTTCAGTATCATTCTTTGATTTTAATAGTTAAATTAAATTCTTTCTAATAAAAAGATCTAAAATTTAAAATTATAAATATTTATCTAATTAAATAAGTGCTGTGCATTACTAATAATTTGAAGGTATGCAATTTGTTGATTTTTACAGACCCAATATATTCATAAATAACACATATTGAAAATATACATATTTACAAAGAAAATCATATAATATCGTATATTCATAAACAATGAAAAGAATTATTTGCTCCTGTTTCAATTTCAGCAGCAATATATTATACTTATTTTAATATAAAAATTTTTGACTGATAAACATGATAAACATTAATTGATTATATTAATAATAAATACAAACTGTGCATTAATTTAATAACAATATTAGATCATTCATAATTATAAATAAAGCAAAAATGCAATAAAATGTTAGCCAAAAATCGAAATTTTTATTTTTTAAAAAATGATATAATAAATGAATTGATATAACAAAAAATTATACAATGTATGTTTCATTTAAATATAGCGGAATAATTTTTAAAGAAAAAATGTTAGAAAAAAACATTTTTATAAAAATTATTTAATATAAAATGATACATGCAATTTAGAGCTTTTCTGTAGATAGACACATAGAGATTAATTAGCATAATCATATAATTTTTAATGCATTGTAATGATTAATGTAATTTGTTATTTTTTATAAAAAAATATTAAACTATTTATGTGAAAAAATTATTAGTTTAGGTGATATTAGGTGTATTTAAAATTTGTAAAATATATTATAGATATAAAAGACAAAAAAGATATGAATAATATGATATCACTTATTTCTTATTTTTTATATACTAGATTTTATTAATATTTTTTTATGAAAAGTAAAGCTGTATTTAATTAAAAAAGCTGTAATTAATTAAAAATTTGAAAATAATTTTTTATTAAAAAAATTTTTCATTTAAAAATACAAATTATTTTTATATTATCCATATATCATCTAGAAAAATTATATAATATTATATACTAACAACCTATTGCCAATTTATTAATTATATTTTAATTTATATTATTTATTAATATATTTTCTATATATATAATATTATATTATATTTTTAAAAATTTATTGAACATATCTATATATATATATATATATATATTATATATTTTATTTTTAATTGATTATAAATTACTAATAAATTATTATATAAGATACTAGTTTCTTGAACATTGATTAAATTATTATTAATTCATTAATTAATTGAAAAATTGATAAATTTAAATAATAATAAAATGAAAATAAATTTAAATAATAATAAAAATCATCAGATACTACTTTCTAATGTTCTCTTAGATAATAAAGAATTTACAGAAATTAAGAAAAATAATTTTTATATTGTTTTTATATTATTTTACGATATGATATTTAGAATGAATTCACTTATTTAAATATAATATACATTATTATTATCATTTTATTTAAATATATTATTATTAATTATATTAATTATTATTAATTAATAATTATATTATTATTAATTATATTAGAACAATGAAACGTAAAAACTATGTCGAAATAAAATCAAGAAATCATTTATGAGTTATGGAAAGTCACTTACCTAATGATTAATATTTAAAACAATGAACAATAATTATAGAACTCATTTAATGAATCTTGCTAGCTATCAGACTTAATTGGCAATTAACTTCATCTTATATCTAATTGTAAGTTTCTTCAGTATTTATTCATTAATAATTAACTAAAAATAGAAATGTTTAGAACCAAACTTTTTTTTTTGAACTTCCTAACAAATAAGTTATCAGTGATAATAGATGAAAATTGCAAATCTTGAAATAATTTTTAATCTATGAAAACTGATCGATCTTACCACTTACAATCATATGGCGAGTTGATTGTATAGGTTACATAGTATAAATGCTGAATAAGAAAAAGGAAAGTAGAGAAACGCAATTGGTATTTTGCTATTATGTAGCTTATCGACTCATCCGGGAACGTTTATTGGCCTTTTGACCTTAGCTTTCACTCGATTAGGTTTTCTTCCTTATTTCACTATTCGCATATGTACATGCGCGTTACATGAATCACGACACTTTGTGTTTAATTATTATTATCAATTTCGTTATTTCTAACAATATTATTATTATTACAATAAATTATCATTATGTAGTAAGTTCAATAATATTTATTTAATTTTGTAAATCCACTTCATATATATTTATAAAATTTCAATATATTTTGAAAGTTTTGATATATCGATTATTATTAAAAATCTTTCAATAGTTGAATTAAAAATTTCCCATTGATATATGATAGAATAAAGATATTAATATTTATAACAAAAATTGTTTTAGGACTTTAAAAAATATTTAAAAAAATTTATATATATTTAATAAAAAAATGGATAAGTATTATACTGTACATATATTATAGTTTGTTAATACATAATGAAATTTAAAACAATTTATAATTCGAGATTGTTGTTTACACATAACTTTATTAAGATTAAGATAATAATATAAAAATAAAATAAATTTTTATATTTTTATAATTACCTTTATTTATATACTTATTATATTATTTGTGCTGAATTTCATTAATATTTCATTATAATATCAACAAATATTTTATTGAATGACAAATGAAAAATTTATATGTAAATTATTTTTTATATTATAATTTATATTTTTTTCATTTGATGTATAGTATTATAATCTCTCTTAATCTCTATCAATTAAAAAGCTGCTTAATCACTAGAAAATAAAGAAATAATTGTAAACAATAAAATATCAATTATTTTAAAATAATCGGAAAAAGCAACTATTGAATAAAATTTAAATCGACTGATTTTTAACTAACTTATTTTTTAACTTTCGCTTAAGTTAAATTCAAGGAGAAAATCTCAAAAAAAAGTCACCTACTATTTAATTCTAATTGCGATTAAAATGTATTATAAATGTATTATAAATGTAAATATACAAGAAAAATATATATAATTTAATAATAAAAATTATTCATAAATGAACAAATGATGCTACATTATTCATCTAGAAATTAATTTAAATATATTAAATGATATAGTCACATAATGTATATGACAACAATATCTATATTGAAATAGATTTATAAATCAATATTTATTCTCTTTAAAATTTATTATTGTTCATAAGTTAAAAATTTTAATTATCATTCTAAATTTTTATTTTCATTGTTATTATTTTTGTAAATCAATATAAATATTTTAAATTCTAATATATATCTAATAAATAAGTAAATTATCTATCTTTGAATTATTTATTTTATATTTTATATTTTATTTTATATTTTAAATAATTTTTTATATGAATTATATTATAGTTTTTAAAATATTATATTATGAAAAAATATATCTATAAAATATTTATAATATATTTTTCAAATATATTTTTAATATATTTTTTACATTCCATAAAAATATCTTGTTTAAAATTTTAATTGAAAATTTAATTTTTTTTAAAACACGATTCTCCCAAAAAATTTTTGATTATTTATATTGAATATTTAATTTTTGATTGATTATATTTTATTCAAAAAATTATTGTAAAAAATTTAAATAATTTAAAAATCATATAAAAAAGTTAATTTTTGATTAAATGTTATTTTTTATAGATATATTCGTAAAAATTATAATAAAATATTTCTTTGATTATATATTATTGATATATTGATTATATATTATTCATTTAAATTATATATTACATAATTATATATTTAAATATATATAAATTTATATAATAATATATTAATAAATTTATATATTTAAATATATAAATAAATTTTAATTAATTAATAATTATTAGATTAATTTTCATTATATTTTTTTAAGGTAAATTTTTGGAATTGTATGTTTGCATATTGCGATTTATATTTGCATAAATAAATTAAGATCTTGACAATAAAAATTTATAATTCAGTAATTCTTAATAAAATTTGGATACCAGAAATAGAAATATAATACATTTTTATTAAGATTTTACATTTAAATTTTAACTATATTTTTTACAAATTCATATAAATTTTTACTAAAAAATTTAAAATTATAATATTTTATGAAAACATTACACTTTTATACAATTATACATTATGCAATTAATTAACAATTAACAACAATATTAAAAATATTTGCATATAAATTTATACAAATTTTCGCTAAATGATTGAAAATTATAATATTTTATTAAAATATCATATTATATAAAATATTATATTTTTGTGCAATTATACAATGATAAAATTATCACACTTTTTAGAATAAAAATTAATTTTCTTGAATATAAAATATATATGATCATTAAAAAAGTTTTATTCATCAATACATGAAAGATAAGAATTTCTATCTTACATGTTTTAATGTTTTAATCATTTTTATAATTTCTTTGTTTCATTCTAAAACGAAAAATTATGAAAAAAATCTAATGCAATGATCTAATAAAAAATAAAATTTAAGTTTATTATTTAAGTTTTTAATTAATTTCAATATATAATAATATATTAATTATTTTTAATAAATTATGAAACTATCAAAAATTACATATAATAAAACAGATTCATAAAAAATAAAATCTAATTTGAGCAATTTAAGAAATTTAATCTTATCTATTATTTCAATTTAAAATAATTGTATTAAGAAGAAATGAAAAAATAAAGTTTATGTTACAAAAATAAAGGTTATGTACAATTAATATTGTCATATATAAAAATTAATTTTTGTATCAGAAATTCTTAAAAAATTTATATATTTTTAGATATATTGCTTAATAATATTACTATTAAAATTAAAATTATTATTTATCATAGTAAAAATAAATAATTTAACAAAATTTTTGAGAACTTTATACATTGTATATTAATATTGATTTGTGTGTGTGTGTGTGTGTGTGTGTGTGTGTGTGTGTGTGTGTGTGTGTGTGTGTGTGTGTGTGTGTGTGTGTGTGTGTGTAAAATCTCTGATTTATTTAAATATATAATGTTCATTTCCTTTAAATACTATTTAAAACAGAATGTTTAAAAAATAATAAAAAATAACTAGTATAATACATTATTAGTCAGAAAGTTCAAATAACAGAACATATTATAACAAAAAGAACATAAGTAAATTAATATTTTTTTAACTAAAACAAATACTTACATAGATAAAAAATATGTTAAATTTTTTTAATCTTGTGTAAAAATATTTGTAATTTCTTTTCCTATATTTTGGATGCATTAAAGGCCATTTTGGATAATGTTGAATGCAGCCCCGAGAGCCCAACTTAATTCATGTCCATTGATCTTTTTATAAAGCTAATAAAAACAAATAATTATTACATTAAATGTCATTTTAATAGTCTATTATACGTAAAAAAATTAATTTATTAATAACAATATAAAACTTCAAATTAACAAAAAATTTAGAAATATTATTATTTTACATGATAAATTTTAATATCCTTAAAATTATTTTCATAAATTTTGATTATATTTGAATATATTTTTTTTTAAATAGACTATATACTAGAATATATAAAGAATGCGACATAAATTCCGCATTCCATCATATATTAATATATTTATGGAACACTTTAGAAGATTGATGTTGGAGATCAATACAGACAAAAATCTATTGAAGTTTATTTATTAAATTATTAGTTATTTATTAAGTTATAATCTAAATTTATGTTTAATAAAACAAAGGAAGAGTGTGATGCAGTATAACAAAAATAAAATAATCTTATTTTGTATCGCTTTGTCAAATATAAATTTCAATTATTTATAATATATAAAACTTAATAAATAAATTTCAATTGACACTTTTTTATACATAAACTTTTGTATTTATTTTGACTCTCTAAAATCGACCCTCTAAAAGTATCTTATGAATATATTAAGACTTTTATATCTACGATATAAAAGTTATATTTTAAGTTGTATTCTTACATAAAGTTTTGTAGTAGGATCCAAACCAAATCCATCACGAAGAAGAATATAAATAAATGTCAAATCGAGACAAGTGAAAGGTTGCTCAGTATTTGGATAATCACAGGCATCTATTGCTTGTTTTAGAAATGCACTTACTTGGATAATTCCACCAGAAAAAGGATCAACAAGGCTAACCTGAAATATCAATACAAAATAAAATTGTATCTACTTACGATTTCAATTTTCTATAAATTAATCAATTTTAATGAAGTTTAAAAAAAAAATAAAATATATAATATTAAACAATTTTTCATTTAATTCATAATAAGTTTATATTCACAGGACATCTTGATAAAATATCTTATCAATTTTAGAAATAAAAAGAAACTATGAAAAAACATAAAAACTTATATATAAAAACATTAAAGTTTATTTATTAAATTATAAGCAATTCATATTCTCGTTAATGAAAAGAGGAAAAAATAGCACGACAAAGATAAAACTATCTATTTATATTTATATATTAAATTCGTCTAGCACAAAATTTAATTGCTTAATAAGTAAATTTCAATCGAACATTATTTATTTTATATATTAATTTTTGTGAAATTAATTTTAACTTTCAGAAATATCAATCTTCCAAAAATATTTTCTAAAATTAACTTTTTTTTCCTATAAATATAAATTATGAGCCACAGTATGAAACATCATGATTAATATAAACTGCGACATAGAAAATGATAAGATACTCAGTTGTCAATAATATCGAAGATATCGATTTAATAAACTTGTTTCCGAAATATAGAATTATTTCTTTATATCTTTATATAATTAAAAATATTATATTATAAATAATTATATTACACAAAATAAAACATGTTTGTCCTATTCCAATTTATTTCGAAAATAACTCTAAATCAATATCTTCATCGATAATTAATCTTTTCTGCTATAGTTCGCAATAGTCATGGTGTTTCACACGTTATGGCTATTAATTTTATAATAATATTAATATGTATGTAATAAATTGTACATGTTTGTGTTATTTCAAGTTATTTTTCCAATATTATAAAATAAATACAAACCATTTCGAATATCTTGTAAATTAATTATTATATTATATAAAAAAAATGTTTCATACAAAAATTGCATATAATAATTGCATAGATAAATAATTTGATATGATTATCTTTTTTGCAAATAGACATAAAGATCTTATAAAGATCAATTTTGTTTTACATGAAATTTAATATTTTTTTAATATAATTTTTAATCTACTAATCAATATATATTTTTATATTTTAAAAACCAACTAAATTATGTTTTGAATCATTACTAGTAAATTATTAATTTATGAGATATTTTAATTTGAAAATAATGTAATATTTGGTAAAACGTACTGAAAAAAATATGTAAGAATTTTTCGATTCATATTTTTTTGTTTTATTATTAAAATCAACTTAAAATATTTTATAAACTCATAATATTTTAGCAAGAATTTTTATAGGAAAAAAATCTATAAATATATTCATTTGTAAAAAAATGATAATATTAAATTTTATTATATAATTTTTATATAATAATAAATAATTTACGGTTTTTCTTTGCTATTTATTAACTTACGATTTAGTGAGCATATATATAATTTCATCTTTTAATAACTGCTTCTTATTTTTATTTATAATTATAATTAAAAGGAAAAATCTATCATTTTTAATTATTTAAAAATTATTTAATTTACATCACCTATACTAAATTGATTATAATCTGCATTCAATGAAAAATAATTTAAATTTCATTTAAAACCGATTATTTAAATAATCCAATAGAAATATGTAAATAATATACATTGTATAAATTTCTGATAATTTTATTATTAATAAAGAAAAAATATTTTTTGAAAGATTGAAGTTTTTTATACGACAATATATAATGCAATAATCTTACAAAGAAATAACTTTTTTGTTAATATATCTAAAATTCTAGAAAAAATTAAAAAATGAGAAACATTTATTTATATATAAATAGTAATGTAAAAATATATAATGCAATATATAAATCTTTGCATTATATACGATTCTTGTACTAAATCAAAAATTCGATTACATATTTTTGTTTATATTCAAGTTCACGTTTGAATTTTCTGATTTTTTGTATTAAAATGAAAATCATACATCATATAATATATAATATTAATATAATGTGATCACACAGCATTATTTTTAATTCAATAAAATAATAATTAATAATTATAATTTATATAATCTATATAATTTACCTCAGTGGCGCGATCAAAGTAGTAAGAAAATGCATAGATCTCATGATCTTTTAAACCTTCCGGTTTATTCTTAATTTTGCCAACATATTTTTCAATAATTTTTAAACATTCTGAGAAATTGACAATTGGCCTATCCATTTCTCCACCAGCAAAATTTTGTATTTTTACCAGTTTATGAGTTCCATTTACAGGTCCTTTAACGAGATAATTAAATCCGCCATAACTCCATTCCGCCGAAACTATGGGATTTACACATTCAGATCGTACTTCTATTTTATTTTTTGGATTTACATTATCCAAATTCAATCCATGTGTTAGAATTTCCTTCCTTGCTGCCATAAGACCCAAGCCCAAGTAACTATGCGTATAAACACTCATGTTATGGTTGAAGATATTAACAGAGTATATATGTCCACCGAGTTTCTTTTCCTAAATAAATTTTAAATAAATTTTAATAATATATTTTTTTTATTATTAGCAAAAAAAATCATTAAAATTATAAAATCTATCATTTTATATTTTTTCTTAACTTATTAATTAATTTTTTATTTTTATAAAAATAATTACACCTTGTACAATAAATAAGCATATGTATAAAATTATTTTTTAAATACGTATATAGGATTAACAAATATCAATATCAATATAGTATATTTTTAATTGAAATTATTGAAATATCTTCCAAGAAACTAAAAATATTAATAAAATGTTTTGACAAAAGTTGTTTGATATAAAGAGAATACACATAATAAGGTACAAATATTTTTTTACTTTTTTATGAAAATAATAGATTCAGATTATAATTATTTGTAATTTTAAAATATTATTTTTTTAATTGTATAACATTGAATATATAGTAATATTGTAGTTTTTTTTTTACATAAATATAATGAAATACTATATAACATATGTTTTATAAAAGATATCTCATTTTAAAATCATGAGATATTAGGAAATAAAAATTTATAGATTTTAGTTTATATAGTTTATATAGTTTTTATCTTCAACCACTTAACTCTATACTTACAATTAGTCCATGCTGCTTACGAATGCTTACGAACCAGATTATAAATTTATTAATAAAATTTCTTTTCCATGAAATTATTATCAATAGTTACCAGTAATCGATAGAAATAATAAATTTCTATGAGACAGATAAATTTTTTAAAATAATATAAATTATTTTAGATTATATTTATCAAAGTTTTTAATGTTTTGGAACAAGAAAAATAATACGTGTGAAATGATGTTATTTTTAAATCTTTCTATGAAAATTATTGTCTTATAGAAGAATCCATTATCAATCAAGTATGATAAAAACAAAAATTGAAATTGAAAAAGAAAAAATCCTAATTTACTTAAAGAATATTCAATACAATATTTTAAGAATTTAAGATAAAATCGTCCGGTCTCCAAAAAGTAGAATTCTATTATTTTCTTATTATATTATATTTTATTATATTTGTAAAACTATTTTAAATATTATTTATTTCATTTCTTTAATTTTAGTGGCAAATTCATTACAAAAGATATATTCATCATTTATCATTATTTACTGAATAAGAATTATATTACTAATAATTCTTTGAAATATCCACAAAGCAAATTCAATATGGAACCAAATAGACATTTTATTGTAATTATTATAATTATTGTAATTGCATTTGATTTACTCATTTCATTATTGTCAAATATAGTAAAAAATCCTTGTTTTTTTTCTTATAATACTTTCAATATTTTTAAACAATATAATAATTTTAATTATTGTCAGTTTCAATCTATTAGAATATTAATCATTAAATTTTTCAGAAAATATCTATCATATAAGATATTATAAATATCTATTAAAATAATTTTTAATTATTAATAATTAATAATAATTAATTTATATAACTATTTAATTAAAATTATTCTTCAAATATTTTCTTCAAAATCGAAATAATGTTTTCGAAAAAGAATGTTAACAATTCGAACAGTTATGAACAGTTTATAAACTATATATTTATCATTATACTATTTATTATATAATCTCTACGTTTTTGAAAATATGTGAAAATTTTTTCATAGATAGAAAATATAAGATTTGAGTGATCTGATTTACATAAAGAACATAGAGAACATAGCTAAATAATATAGTTCAATAGAATAAACAAAATTAATTTAATATTATTATATAATATAGTATAGTATAGTATAGCTTGCAATCTTATTGTTTAAAATTGTTTATTCAATTACAATAATTATTCAAATTTTAATTTTAGTTTAATTTTCATATTAAATACAACTCTAATCGATAAAATAACTATTTATAATTACTATAATACTGTCGTAACAAATTTTTCAGCACATAATGCAAATTTATTGTTTTAAATATATATTATTAGATAATTTATATTTTAAATTTTAAATCGATGAAATAATTGAATAATTCAATTGTGTTATTACAAGTTTATAAGTTTATAAGTTTATATCTAAAATGTTTATATATATAACAATAATTATTCAAATTTTAATCTATTTTTTTGTAAACATAATTCTAGTCAATGGAATAAATTATTATTCATACATAATAAATATTATGATAAACTTTTCAGCACATAATATTTTATTACCGTTTTAAATGATTTCAATGTTTTGAATCAATTTAACTACTGATTGTAAATGAATTCACAGAAAGAAATCTAAGACAAATCAAAGAAACTGAGATAGCCAAGAGAGATTGAATAAGATCGTAAATATCTAATCATCCATTAATGTTACCAAATGGATCATTTGATATATTTCATATTTTTAAATTAAAAATTATTTCATGAATATAATATAAGAGATTCGTCTTCTATCATTAATTAATATAAAATCAGAAATATAATGTTATATAAAAATTCAATGTAATTTTTTTTTATTAAAAAAATATTTGATTTAACATTAAAAATAGATTAACTTTTGTTTAATATATTTTTTTGTAAGATTATCAAAAATTCATAAAAAATCATAGTAATTGTTATACCATCTCATCATATATATCATTCTATATATAGGTATATGTATAATATATAAATATAAAAATATATAATATATATATTATAATATATATATTAATTATATATATAATTATAGCTTTATATAATATATAATTTGATAAAGAGGTACGAATCTAATATTTAAAAAATATTGATTGAATATTCATTATTAATAAATAACAACGTAAATGGAAAATAATGCAAATCAAATAACAAAAAACATATTTTCCTTATGACTTGCATTGATTTTTACGTTGGTTTTTTATTTTTAAATTATTGACGACTTATTGAATAAGAGAATGCATAAAGATTATCTTTTTCAAAGAAAAGATTAATAAAATGAAAATTTGTAACTTAATTCTTTAAACATCAAGACAATAATATTTTTTAATAATAAAACTTTTATTTATATAAATGTTAAAAATAAAATAACATCAGAACATTATTTCAGTAAAAAAAAAATTCTAATGATAAATTAAATTTAACTTTACAAGAAAAGAGTATACTCTAATATATACTATATGTTAAAGTTGACAAAAATATTGAAAAAAAATTATTTTCTATATTTACTATTTTAAATATAATAAATATAATAAAAATATTTTGTATCTAATTATCTTCAATTATAAACAAAAAGTGATAGATAATTTTTACAACTAGATTCACATTTAACAAATAAAAATATATGAAAAATCTTTTCAAATAAAAAAAAATTCATTAATCTGTTTTTTCAAATATATACTATCATCCATTTTCCACATAAACGGATAAAATTTGAAAAAAATATTAAATGATTTTTTTCTATATTATTAAAGAAAAGATATTTTTATCTTCTATGTATGTAAAATTTGTAATAAAATAAATTATATTAATCTTAAGAAATATAATATAAAAATCATAGAATGTACTATAATTTTATGGAAGGATATAACTTAGAATATATATCGTCCGTACTCATAACAAGAAACGCATTAACTTGTATGTGAGACTGTAATATAATGCAATTATTAATTTGTTATTTTCCATATATATATTCGAAAATGAAATATTAATTGCTAATTAAATTTTTATATATTGAAATTAAATTTGGTTTACTAATGATTATTAATCCTACTTCTTGATAATTATCCCGTTTTTTTAAAAAATAGCTAAATCAATATTGAATAATATTTAAACATATAATTTTTAATATAATAATTTTATGATATTAAATATATTTTTGTCAAATATGCAAATATCAAAAATAAATAAAAAAATTTATACTTATTAAAATTAAATTTAAACAAATTTTTCAGAAAATTTTTATTAAAAATTGTTAAAGATAATGAACATATTTTGACAACATCTTTCAATCATTAAAATCGATAATATGTGTTTTTTTCATAAGAATCATCTTATTTATTTATATATATTTTTCAGCCTCACATATATACAGAATATTAATATATTCGTAAAACACTATCGATTTTATAAAAAATTTTATAAAGATGACAACATAAACATAAAAAGTGATGTACAAAAATAAGATTCGATTAAGATTTATTTATTAAATTATATGCAGTTGAACTCTGTATTAAATAAACATGGAAATAGAATAGTTTTTTCGTTTCACTTTATTTCCGCCTCCTTTAACTTAAATAAATATCAATTATATATAATTTAATAAATAAGCTTAAATCAACATTTACTTTATATCAACTCTTGTATTTGTTTTGATTTCTAAAGTCAAAATAGGTCTAATAGATATCTCACAAATATTAACATCTTATATATATATATATATATATATATGTATAATGAGAGGAAAAATATTGATATTGATGATTTAAAAAACGAAATAATTTTTAAAATTGAACTATATAACTTAAATTTTTTCAGGATGTTAAAAAGATTAATTTATTAGATAATATGTAATTAATATATATAATAATATAATAATAATATATATAACATATATAATATAATATATATATATAAATATATATATAATAATATATAAAAAAATTTTGTTTAGAATTTGCTATTGGTCAAAATTATGAAGAAAAAATTAAAATTATAATTTTTATTTTTTTTACCTGAGTCTATAATGAAAATTTATCTTTTCTAGATCTAGGAAAGTTATATACGTGCACAAAATTTTATCAAAATTAATTGATACAAAATTAATACATAAAAAAACAAATATTATATTGAAAGATATACAAATTTTTTGATTTATTATAGCCTCTGTCGAAATGAAAATCGAAAGTCTCTGAAAAAACTGCGAATTTGTTTTTTCAATCATTTTCATTAAAAGTTATCATATTAAATTAGAGCCAATTATAATAAACATCCTTCCAGTCTTTGAATTCTAGTAATGAATTGAAATATTTTCTAAATTGATAGTTTTTCGACGTAGTTTCATAAAAAAAATTTATAAAATTATTAAATATTTCATAAAAAATATTCAGATAAATCTATTACTACATTTAAAATTATGTTCATTTAAAAAAATTTTAATCTTTTCGCTATTTAGCCAAATAAAAAATTTGTTTGTATAATATACTATCTCTTTGTACCAAATGACTTTTATTAAAACATTTTTTTGATTATTTTAATCCCTTGTAACATATTTAATTAAACAAAACATTTTTTAGTTATTTTCTATGATCTTCTTATTAATTTTTAACTTACAATGAATTTAAATTAATATTTAAATATCATAATTTGCAAGATTATGTTTTACATATTTGTTTATTGTAATTGAATTGATTGTCTTCTAATATATTAAAGTACGTGTTATATTTAACGGAAATATAAATTTTATTTATTTAATATATATAGTTTTTTCTCGCATAATAGCGATAAGTGATAAATGAAATAATAATAAAATTTAACATGAAAAAATTATTCGAACAAAGTTTTTCAAATTTAATAAAAATTAAATAATGTATTTAATATTCTTTCTTTTACATTATTGTTTATAAACAATTTAACATATTGAAAATTATTTTTTATTGATAATTATTGATTTTATTGATATTAGATTCTATATTTTATTTCTATTTTATCATATAGATGAATTTTTCATTTTCCTTCACTATGTATTTTTTTTCTTCTTTTTTTTTTTCTTTATATATTAGTAATTCAATATATGACATAAGAATAAAATAAGCAAGAAATGCAACTACACAAACTTTTTATTTTAATTTAATAACATATATTTGCAATGTATCCAATTATTCTCATAAATTAAAATTACATGTTTTTTTTGTAATGTTTTTTCAGATCATAAATAAAAATATTTTTCATTTTTTAGATATCTACATATATATAATATCAACATTATATGTTATAAAAATATTATAAAAATATTAAAATAAAATATATAACTATGAAAATTTGAAGATATAAGTAAGAAAAACCAAATAAAAAATTTTTTGATTTTAATATGTATTAAATACGAAAAATCTGTTAATTTATTTTTTGAAAATTAAAAAATAAAGAAAAATACAATTTTAACTTGTAAGAATATTGCAAAATATATGTTATCAAATTAAGACAAGAATATGATCGCACTAACTATTTTTATACAATAAATTAAATTCGAATGTAAAAAACAATAATATATATTAAAGAAGAATAATAAATTCATTTAAAATAGGAATAAAATATGAAATCCATTATTAATAAAAGATAATTTTTAATATATTAAACTGTTTAAAATGTTTCATAAAAAAAGAATATTAAAAATGATATTAAATTTTTATAAAAAAATTTTTATCATTATATTATTATATTATTATATAATTTTATATTAATTTTATTATTTAAATTAATAAATTTATTAAATTTAATAAATTTATTATACTTAAATTTTTTAAGTATCCGAATATTTTTTCGATATTATATTTTGCCATTTCATTTAACGTTTATTATATAAAAATTATTTGCATTAAATAAATAAAATTTGTGTGTTCTACTAACTTAATGTTTCCACTAATTACGAATAGTTTAATATATTAAAAAGAAATCGATTAAATTTAATTACAATAAACAGATATATTATTCTATATATATATATATATAGAATAATAATTTCTTACAAATCATAATATTCAAATATTAATTCGAGTCATTAAAAATATTTCATCGCCATGGAACTTCTTGAATTAAAAAAATTAAATATATTTTTAAAAAATTTACGCGGATAATTAAATTTTCAATAGTTCGCGAAAATATTCGAAATATTATTTTAAATATTTACGTTATCCGAAAATTTTGATTTAAATGAATTTGTATATACAGAATATATAAAAAATAAATATATATAATCATGACTAATATAGATAGAGATTTGTTAAAAAAAATTTATCGCAAAATTAATCTTGATCTTGAAATTCAAGATCAAATTTCTTTTTTATTCGTAGCGATTATGAATCGAAAGTAAAAATGAGCATGGAAATAAAATAACAAAAACGTTTGCGAAACGAATTTATTAAAGATATTTCAGTCATTGTCTCTTTTCAAATGTATCTAATTTTTTTTTCTTTAATGCATTTTCGTTTGTGAGCACAGAGAAAAGAGAGAATACTGTTATGGCTGTTAATACTAATATCGTATATATAGTACTTCATATTTTTCGCAATAATCATTCGGCTTATCTCAATATATAATATCATACTGTGATAAATGCTATTTTTCTTGCATTGACCAAAGAATTATAAATGGATTTTAAATAAATAATATGAATATATTATTAAATATAATAATGAATATAAATAAAATGAATTCGAAAATTAATGAAATTTAATTTTTTTTTTTCCAAAGCAATTGAATTGTAAATCCTGATTCCTTTAAAACTTTTTATTTTTGCGATAAATAGAATACGATACAAAAAAAAATTGTTTTTGAATTTCATGTTCAAGATCATTTTTGTGCACACTTTTATTTACAGATCTTCACTAATTTAGAAATAAAATTAGAATCATATTATAATGCTCTTTAAATTTATTTTTTATATATTCTTATATACATAAAGTATAATAGATCAAACATGAAACATTATTTTTTGTTGATAATTAGCTTTTTGATTAATTAAAATCAATTTCCAAAATTTTATTATTTCTTCATGTTTTAAATACAATTTTTTTTATAACAGATTAATAAGAAAAATAAAAAAATAAATTCTAAACTACATAAAATTTTCTATTTAACTTCTATTTAACTCTATTATCTTATTTAATAGAGTTATATTTAAAAAATGAAAAAACTACTATAATTTTATATTTCACTTTCCTTAATATTCTGCTAAAAAAAATTGCTGTATATATATATATATATATATCCACATACTCTCATTTTATTTACTAATAATATTTAAATAAATAATATTTTTAAAAATATTTTAATAATTGTTCTAATATACATAGATAATATATATTATCTAATATACATACTTTTCTAAAATTAGTTATAAATATTCAATTTAGCAACATTTTCAAATTTTTTTTTTATATCTTTCAGAATATTTTTAAATTATTCAATTATAATTGAATCATAAAATACACAAGAACTTATTGTTTTTCTTGTCTCTTCCAATTTTTTGAATAATATTAAAATATACTGAAGAAATATATAGTTTCAATAATTTTATTTATTATTTTATTATTTTAATATTTTGTTTTAACAATATTCTTAAAAAAATTATTGTTTCCTATTAAATATAAAATAAAAATTCATGTTTTCTATTAATATATATAATATAAATATAATCTATCTTGCTCAGCTAACAAATTTATTTTTTATTTTATTTTATTAAATTTGATTATAATTAAAAATATTTTATATTTCTATTTAAATACTATATCAAAATTATTATTATTATATCTTTATTTTAAATTAATTTAATTAATTAATATAATATTAAATTAATTTACCATTATAATATTAATTTAATTTTAAAATATTATCATTAAAATTATATTAAAATTTTTATATTAAAATTTTATTATTTAACTATACCTGCATAGCATTAGGTGAAAAAGTCACTTGTGTTGAACCTCCACCAAGATCTAATGCAGCAACTGTATTACCAGGACTATGTGTATTAAAACGTTCCAATAGAAAATTTACAGTGAACCAAGAGAATATACCTTCATCTGTCCCATCCATTATAGAAATTGAATTTTTAGAAATCTAGAATATATATAATATATGTACATAATAAATATATATAATAAATATCTATTTATAAATAGCAAAAAAGCATTTCTTTATTTTACATTTAGATCTTTAAGTTTTAATAATGAAATGCATATATAAAAATATTTAATATATATATTATAGGATATTCAATCTGAAATAGTGTGCATAATTTTGAAATACTTTTGATAATGTAAGAAAAAAATAAAAAAAATTGATCTATTTTAAATTAGTTATAAATTACTATTCTTAAAATCTAAAAAAAAAAAATGCTTTTTTATATAAAAAATCAAGATCGCTTTGAAAATTATGATATATTTTTGATTTTGTAGCTGATGATCAAAAAAATGATGATCAATTCAATGATTTATAATATTATGATCTTTAGATTTAATTTTAAATTAATTTTAAATAAATTAACTTATATAAGCATTAGTGTGTAAAATTTGATTTAATAGAACATTAGATCAGATATTTATAATAATATTTGTGTTGTTTGTATGTATTGTAATTTCTTAAGTATTATTCAAAATTATCTGATTTAATGTCTTATTAAATCAATTTTCATATTAATATTTCATATTAATATTCATATATTATGAATTAATGTATTTAAAATTTATGAAGTGAAGATTATTTAAAAATTATAGTATTATATTATTTGAAAAAAATTAAAATAAACTTGATTTTTTGTAGAAAAAATATTTTTTTGAAATTTTAAATAACAATTTATAGCTGTTTCAAAATAACTATACATTTTGTTTGCAATATATTTTCTTAAATTATCAGAAGTAGTTTAAAGATCATATATTTCACTGAATATCTTATATAAAAAATCGAATTACTTTTTCGAAATATTTATATATTACTTTAAAAAAATTTTTTAAATATATAAGGAATATTATAATATTATATATACAATATTTCTTATACATTATATTTATATAATAAAAATTATTATAATAATATACATATTATAATATAATATATAATATATTACAATATCATTATATTTCTAATATTATATTATAATATTATACATTAGATATATTATATGCTTTGCATACTACTTTAAGCTTTATATAAATGAAATAACTAATTTTTTTTATATGAAATTCATGCAATATACTGATCTATTACATACACATCTAGTTCATCCTCAGGAAGAAATATGTGTGCAATCCTACTAAAGAGAATAGAAAGAATATTTTATCACTGAGAATATTTAAAACAAAGAAACTATAAAGAGTGAAAATATAAGAATTTTAAACAAACATGTAACTCTGACTTAGATATAAAAAGCAATTTTAAATTAGCATATTAAATAACTTCTTTCTTTCTTTAATTCAATAATATCTGAAAAATTATATTCAATAAAATAATATATAATTTCTATAATATAAAATAATCTAAAATGTAATAAAAGAGAAATGAAATTTTAATTAAATTTTATATTAAAATATTATTTTTATTAACTTGTTTATTTTATTTCATATTTATTGAATTTAATGAAAGTTTAATTAAAATTTATCTTAAATCTAGTCATATCCAATTATTAGAATTATATAATATATTATATAATATAATATTATATAATAATAATAATAATAATATATTATTATTATTATTATTTTCATTTATAAATATTAGGATAATTATAGCAAAAAACAAATTTAAAAAATTATTGAAATCTTTAAGACTTATTCTTTCATTGAAAATGAATTTTATATAAATCTAATATTCATATCATATAATATATATTATATAATAAAATTTATAAAATTTTTATCATTTGCAGATAATAAAATTAATAACTACTTCTCATTTATTCTCATCGCAATCATTTTAATAAACTATAATAAATTTTAATATTCATGTAATTAAAATTATAAATTTTATTATTCATTGTATATCAAATTTTTTATGTTTTTTATTATTTAATTCTTTTTATACATAATGAAAATAGTTCAAAAATTTAGATTTTAAACAGATTTTTTAATTTTCTATCTAATTTATCTTTAGATTTCTTCAATAAAGTTTAATCAAAAATTAAATTAAAAAGAATTGTAAAAATTAATTACCAATCATAAAAAAATCCATTATTTTTTAATAACTTCAATAAATAGTATTTATAAATTTTCATAATGTGTTTCAAATCTATATCTAATATAAATAATTTAACTTTTTCGCAATAATTTATACCAATTATTACATTTTATGAAACCAATAAATATTCTACTATTATATGATTATAATATGATTATATATGAATTATATAATGTCAAATATAGAAATTATTTAATACATAATTTATATTAATTATAAATTCAAGAAAAAAACAATATCAATAATATTAATGCAAACAAAGACATGCCGAAATCTTTAATAAATTTAAATCGAAGCGATTATTTATATAAAACAAAATATAGAAAATATAAGTTCAAACTTTAAAATATCAATCATATATTATTAGATTTAATATTATAAGAATATACCTGAAAACCACTTTCTTCAAACATTTTTCGACACTCTTCAAGTATTTCTTGAGCTTTGTGTCCAGGAAGAAGTCTCAAACCAGCAGTAGCTTTCATACTGAGAGGTGTATGTTGCCATTCTGATGGTGGAACAACTTCTTTGACTTTATCTAACAATATAGTCAAAGACTTTGCTGCCTCTTTAGGTCTTTCAGCATAAGTACTAACACCTGGTTTTGTTTCTATATAAAGTTCATCATCCAAAACCAAATTACCATCAAGGATTGATTCATGAAAACTAAAAGCTAGAGCACGACTACCAGTAGAACCTGCATCAACTACTACAACATAAAATGGTTTTTGTAGATTGAAGGAAAAGGCCAAAGTATCAATTGCCTTGCTACCAAAATGTATTGGCTTCAGATCATATCTGTAACAAAATAAATTATATGAAAATTATTATTTAAAAATACATTTAATTAATTAATATATAATTATTATTTAAAAATATATTTATTTTAATTTTCTTATTTTAATTTTTCAAACATTATTTTAAATATCATAATATATATTTAACAATTATCAAATATATTATAATAATATATTATAATATAATACATTTAATATATATATATAATATATATATGTATTTATTATATTTATTTAATATTAATTCTTCTATATTAATATTAATATTAATTAATAATTTAATATTAATATTAATATAGAAGAATTAATTTTTATTAATATAATACATCAAATATATAATATCTGAAAATATCTAAAAATATGTATAAAAAATATTCTAAATCATAAAAATAAAGTATTTCGTTTTCTGTGATATTTGAAATTATTCTAATTAAGAACAATAATTATTGAAATTTAAGATTTTATTTACAGAATAATCTATATAATTATTGAAGCATTTTTATTTATAATTACTTAATCTTTTGATAAATATATACATATATTATTTATATAATAAATTATAATAAATCATTATATTATAAATAGTAAATTTTAAAGCACTATATGATATAAAATATAAAATATAATTAAATTATTATAGATTTTTTATAAATAAAAAAACTTACTAACTTATTTTATTTATTCAAAAAAAAATTTTTTTCTAAATTTATATATAAATTTTTTTTTAATTTTGTATAAATTTTATATAATATTTTTATGTAATTTCTATTATTATAAAATAAAATATATAAAATAACATTTATTTTAGGGCAAAATTCTACAATTATATAAAATTATTCACAAAAATTAGATAATAATAAAATAATGATTATAAAATTTATAAAAATTACACTTGATTTTTATAAAATATTTGTTTTTTAATTAATGAAATTGTTAAAATAATAAAATTTATTTTTTAATGAAAAAATGAAAAACATAACTAATTATTGAAAATAAGAGATTGTAATAATAATTTAAAGTTATTATACATTAAATTATTAAATAATTAAAAATTAATTATATTTAAAAATTATTGCAGAAACAAATAATTATATAAAAAATTTAATAATATAAATAAAAATATTTTAAAATCAATTTATTAATTATTTAAATTATTATTTATTATATAAAACAAAATATAAATATGTAAAATACTATATATTCCAGAAACTATATATTCTTGTTTTATATAATATAAAAATTATAGTATAATTTATAAAAGAATCTTTTTATTATATTATTATATTATCTTTTATTATTTTAAAAAATAATAGTTTATATAATTATTTTTAGTTTATATTATTTATTTTTCTCATCAAACTTATTACTAAAAGTATAATAAAAAAATTTATTAAACAGCCTGAATACATAAAATTTCAAATACAGTTTTGAAATTTAAAATTATTAAATTTTAAATTTTGAAATTAAGCATTTTAAACAATTCTTACAATTAAAAATATATACTGTATATTATATATTATATATTCATTATATATATATTTAATATTTTAATTTATCTATATAAATTTTTTTGTTAATTTTTTGTATTATATATTTAATATTGAATCTTTTGCAATCCATATATTCTGCATTGCAATATAGACAATATAATCTATAATTTTGTAATATAACATTCAGAGATAAATTTTTATATAATATTTTTTTTTTTTTTTGGATTACTTAGATTTTATTTTTACAATTTAGCTGAAAAATAAAATATATTATAACATGCTTATATTAATTAATAAAAAAATAAATTAATGAAAAAGTATAAATCATACGCTATTGCTATGTATCCTAAAAAGAGAATTCCCAATAAGACAACAATAACAAAGTATCTTTTGCCTGGATAACTCTTCTTAATTCGAAATTTAGGATCAGCTTCAGAAATATCTTCATCTTTTGTTTTTAACTGAAAATATAAAATATATTAATATTATATTAAACAATTAATAAAACTAAACAAATTTTATTTTTTATGAATCAATTTCATATTTCAAATATATTTATTTATAATTTAATTTTATTTATTTATTTATAAATAAATAATATTTTAGCATAATATTTTATTATTGCTATTTTTTCAATGAAAATATGATAAAAATATAAGAAATAAATTAATAATAAAATTTCATAAAAATTTTTAAAAACATTTAAAGAATTTTATAAAACATAATTAATTTTAAGAATGATAAATTTTATTGATTCTAAAAATAATTAAATATTTTGGTAAAAAAACATGAAATTTAAGAATTAATAATAGTTTTTCAGAAAAAAATGTATAAATAGATACTAAAAAGTAAATAAATTAATTATTCATTTCAACAAAAACTTACTTATATTTAATTGACTTATAAAAATATGTTATATTTAAAAAAATTTTAAATTTATACTTTCTTTAAATTTTTAAATATATTATAATATTACTATAAAAATAATTCATTTTATCTAAACTTATATATTTCTGCTATCTTATATCTTATTATAATATATATTTCATAATTATACTATATTTTTTATTCTAAATAAAAAAAATAAAATATTCAAAAAACAAAAGAAAAAGCTTTAAATATTTTAAAAACATTTAAAGAATTAAAGAATTTAATGATATATTTATTTTGAACAAAATATATTTTATAATATAATATAAAAAAAACATTTAAAATCTTTATCATCAAACATTTTTCGCAATAATCTAAAGATTAGATAACCTTAAATTTAATAAAATTCGTATACATTTATCTATACAATATACAATTAAATCAACAAAAGACAAATTTCTTACTTACTAGAGTATATTGCATTTAAAATGTGATACAAACAGCTGATGTAACAACAAATGTAATTTTGATATCTTTATATAAAGAAATTACCAAAAAAAATAAAAGTATCGCGTTCTCTATATAACATATTGAATTTTTAAAATTTATGTGTACATTTTGATAATATTTATGAATAATTAATATTTAAAATATTTAAATATATATATATATATATATTAAAAAATACTGTATATATACATATTTATTTAACATTTAAGCATATATGCTTACTATTTAAATTAAATTACTACTTTGCAATTTAAGGCTATGTTACTAATATAAAAATATATCTTGCGAAAAATTTTGCAAGAAATTTATAGAGATTTATATTAGATATAAATATACTAAATTACTAAATATAAATTAATAATTAATTATATTAACAAGTTTTTTAAGTTTCATAAATTATAATTAATTTAAAATACTTTAAAATTATAAATTTACCTCAAAATAGAATTTATTAAAATTTTTTAAAATATAAATATAATTTTTAAAGTATTAGTTTTAAAAGTTAATTTAACAGTACATTATTTAATTATCATCTAAAATTTTAAATTTAAAATTTTTAAAAAACAAAAAATATTCATTTTTTAATAAATAAAAAAGTACTTTATATTATATGTATAAATAAAAATTTAAGTAAATAAAGACTAAGTCATATATAAAAAACAAAATTTAAATTAAATTGATAAAATACTAAATAAATAATAATTAAAATATATGCATATTTATATTATATAAATAAATACAGTATTATATAAAAGCATATATCATTTTATTACAAATACATATTACAAGTTTTGAAAAAAATTTGGAGAATTCAAAATGTATTCTATAATGAAATTCTATAATAAAAAAGAATGAAATATAATAGTTAATTAATGACAAAATTTTTTCAATTATTTAAATTTTTGAATTAATTGTATTTTAAAATCATAATTTTTTAATAAAATTAATCAATAATTTTTAGAAAAAATAAATTAATGTAATTAAATGAAATATTTACGAAAATATAAAATATTTTTACATTCATGAAATTTTTATTCTGAAACTTACATAATTAAATTATTGATTATTAAATGACATAACTTTTTTAATTCTTTCATAAGAATTTTTAATATAAAATTATAACTATTTTTAATAAAAAAAATTTGTTTAAATAAAAATTATATTGAAATTTGTTTAAATAAAATTTATTTCTTTGTATTATTATTTATAATATTTTAATTTTCACGAACACATTTAATAATTCAAATTTACATTTAAAAATTATATTTATATTATTTTAATTTTAGGTTATAATAATTTCCTTATTTATTTAAATAATAATGTAACTGAAATTCCATTAAAATACCCTATAGAAAATTTACTAAAAAGAAAATATTGAAAACAAACCTTTCTATGTCTAACCTTCATTTTATTTAAATTTTAAATATTGAATTAAATTTTATAAATTTTTCATAAAAATTAAAATATGAAAAGAAAAAAATTTAATAAAACTATTTCTAAAATAATACTTCGTAACTCTCCAATTGTCAGCACTACAACTCTCAACTATGAAATGACATTGCAATTATTGCTACTTAGTGATATTACATAGTAATAATAAAATGGCGGCGATAATAATTCAAGGTTAATACAAATACAATTTTTGAAGAAACATAACTTACTACAAAGGTGAACAAAGAATTCTTTATTTCCTTTTCCTCTCTTTCTTTTTCTCTCTTTCTATAACTATTTCAACAACTGATAAAAAGATTTAGTTACATAATTATAAATTTATTTGTTTAGATGATTTTTATACAATGGATACGATTGCATATTAAAAGAGATTTATTTATGCTAATGTATATTAATATAATTAACTTATTATATATATAATTATATTATATTAACTTAGTATATAAATTTATATTTTTAATAAATAATAATACTGCCATTAATTAAACAACTCTTGATCAATTAGGAAAGAATCAATTTGAATGTTTATTGTAATAAATGTTTATAAATAATATTTGTTTCTGTGATAATATTTTTAAATTAAATTAAATAAATGAAAATTTAATATTAGAATATATTGATAGAAATATATTAATAAATGAAAATGATCAATTTTTATAATTTAAATCATGCTTGGTATAATAATCTAATAAAATTTTTTAAAATTTATTAAAATTCTTTTAAATTTTCTAAGAATTAAATATCAATTTTATATAGAAAAAAATTATAATTAGTAATTAGTAATTAGTAATTATTGATATAAAAAATACTTATAAAAAAAATAACTAGAATATATATATTACATAAGAGATATTAAATATTTATTACATTTTTAAAAATACAAATATTATTTTTTTTTTCATTTTTTCAAAAACTAAAAATAATTTTTGTACTTAAAATAAATAAAAAAATATAAATATTTTAGTTATGAATGAAATGAATTATGAAATGAAAAATCATAATTTTAGTTATATTATTTGATTTTTTATATATATAAATTAAAAAAATTATCCAATATTGATCAAGATTGATCTTCTCTTATTTTAGATTAACACTTTTTTAAATATAATATAATATAACAATTTATATTCATTAATTATTAAAAAAGAAAATGTTTTAATCTAATGAGAGAAACGAAAATCAGTATTGATCGGTATTATAAATAATTGATGCTGGATATCTCTTTCCTCTATAAAAATAAATTTCATATACTCTTAAATATTTAAAAACATATAATATTACATTATTTCTTAAATTTTTATAGCATAATTTTATAATAACATGTTGTTTTTTATTTTTATTATTAAATAACACACTGTTAAGTTATATAAGTATTATATATTTAAGTATAAATATATTTACAAGATTTCTCATTCTCAATAATGAAAATGAATATTTCATTAAAAAAAAATGTAAAATATAAAATTAGGTTAATTATTAATATTAATTATTAATTATTAGTTATTATTAGTTCATTGAATGTTGAAAAAAATATTAAATTTTTATATTATAAAAAAAATAAAATAATGAAAAATATCTATAATAAAATATTTTATTGTAAAAATATAATGTATTTAAATGTTTCAATATAAATATATATAAATGAAATAAAAATGTGTTAAAAGTATTTTACAAATTTAATTTCTTTAATTAAACAAAAATTTAATATATTTAAAAATTGTTTTATCTTTATTACTTTAAAAAATTAAAATATTCATATAAAAATTATAAATAATTTTTTTTAATTTGAAATTATTAAATGTTATTTTGTATTAATTTATAATCATCAAACATTTATCATTAAAAATTTATTTATTTTTATTCAATCTCCATAATTTTATTTATTAAATAATTTTTTTTATAAGATTTATACATTCATACAAAAAAAATGTAAAATTAATAAAGAATTATAATTCTGTTAATAATTAAAAATTTAAATTTAATTCAGTATGTAATAAATTTTAATTATGTATCATATTTAGTATATATATTATCGATCAAAAGTTTAGAATCACTAACGTGGTATAATATTCATTATATTCAGATAAAAAAAATTATGCTAATACTTGATATTTATATTTTTTTAATTTTATTTAAAATTAACAGAAAATTTGATATAACTGTAATTAAAATAAAAGTGATTTGAAACTTTTGATTTGTAATATATTAAATAATTAAATTTAAATATATAATAATTATATATAATATATAATAAATAATTTATATATAATAAAATTTTAACTTTCCCATTTCCCATTTGATTTACTATAATAATCTTATATTTATGTAATATTTATATGAATAGTTTTCATTTAATATATTTCACATGCTAACCAAATTTGTACATTTTTCATTAAATTAATCTAATAAATTCCATTAAAGAATATTATTTTATTATATTAATTTATGATTAAATCATTGTATACATATATAAAATTATATCAATTGTAATTAAAATATGCAATTATTAATTCAAATCATTTATTAATATATTAATCTTAATTTGTATTTTTTTTAAATATTTTCAATTTTTAAATTGTTATATTACTAGTATATATATAATATATTATGTATGTCTTATAAGAATCATATACTTTTATATATATATTAGTATAATTTAAATGCAGATAAAAATAATTTAATAATATAATATAATATAATATGATAATATGAATGTATATAATATTAAGAAATATAAAGTTTATTTAAATATAAAATTTAAAGTATTATACATGTAATGTATTCTGTATAAGTAAAAAAATTTTAATTCAATATTAAATTAATTAGTTTTTTTACTGCTATATCATAAACTAAAATGTGATATTTATGAAAGTCATTTTAACCTTGTTGGCTTAATTTATAATGAACTTAAAAATATTAATTACGTAATATTGTTCGAAATAACCATAAGATTAATCATAGTTATTCTTATAATATATATATATCTTTTTTCAAATATGTTTTTTGGTATTCATTATAAAACTGTGCATTAAAAAGTGTAATTATTTCATCTCTTTTATTGATATTGTAAGTGTATTTTATTTATTTTTGTGTAAAAATATCAATGAATTATTTTAAATAGTTTACAGTTTATTAATTTGTTTTTATTTAATAAAAATTAATTTCTAAAAAACATTTTAATAAATGATTTTGTTAAATTTTTCAGAAATATATTGAATATATAAATATCTGAATATTTTAATTATTTATTATTATATACATGTGTGTGTGTGTGTGCACGCGCGCGCGCGCGTGTGTGTGCGTGCGTGCGTGTAATATATATATATATATATATATATATATATATATATATATATTTAAATAGTATTTTTTTGAGAATTTATTTATTATGAGAAAAATAATTGATAACAATGAAATAAAAATAATTTTAAATAAGAAATAGTATTTAATTCAATTTTAAATATTTATAAAACATACTATTAATTTTTTTAATTTTTAATAATATTTTTAATTTAATTAAATATTAAATGTACTTATTTTTAATTAAGGGAAATATTTCATATAAATATATTTTTTAACTGATATGAGTAAGTAAAATAAATTTATAAAAAAATAAAATATTTAAAATATATCAAAAACACATATATAAATGTAATATTTTAAATTTATAATTTGTAATCAATTCAAAATTTTAATGTTTATGTTTATCCTAGGAATTATATAAAATTAGAAGAAAATATGTTTTCTTTTTTATAAAAAACTAAGAAAATTAACTAAATATCTATTAAGAAAGACTGAAATAAAATGACTCATATAGAAATCGCACATAAACCAAGCCTTTTGAAGGAGGCTATTATTCAAATTGGTGCAGGAGGTTCTGCAGGTTTTGTGGAAGCTTGTATAATGCATCCTATGGATCTTATTAAAACACGTTTTCAACTGCAGATCAAGACAGGATCACAAGATGTTCTTTATTATACAGGCATTGTATCATTAATTTGTATATATTTTATTTTATATTTAATATTACTTTTGTTTTTGTTATAATATATATTATTTTATTGCAATTAATTATTATTATTATAATTAATTATAATTTCTTTTTTTAAATTATATTTCTATTATAGGAATTAGAGATTGTATGAAAAAAATGTATAGAAATGAAGGAATTGCTGCATTTTGGAAAGGTATATTACCGCCAATTATCATGGAAACTCCTAAAAGAGCTGTAAAAGTATGTAGTTTGAAGAATTTTTATTTTTTATTTTTATTGTTAATTAAAATAAAATTTAATTAAAAAATTATCCATTTTTCTTATTTTTTTTTTTTATTTTTTTAGTTTTTCTCCTTTGAACAGTATAAGAAATTCTTTAATAATCATACATCGAAAACAATGGTATGTACAGAAAAAAAGCTAATTTTTATAAATGTGTTTTTACTAATAAAAAATACATAATATATTCCATTTTATTGATAATAATTTCTAGTTAAAAATAATATAAAATTTTATAAAGCATGTAGATAAGAGAATATAATTGATTTTTAAAAACAATTATAATTGGACTAGATAATATTTATAAATAGAAAGCTACTATTATATCTTAATAAAAATTTTTTTTTAACTATTCATTGTAATTTGAATAAAATGATAAATATTCTTATTTGCAATAATTTAACAAATTCTTATAATCATATTAATAAGAGAATATTAATAATTTTTTTAATATTTTCCTATATATAGTATCGTATATAATTATTTAATTATATTCTCTTATACACAAAATGAACTAAAATGAAATGAGTTGTAACTCTGATTTTATTATATAAAAATAAAGAAAAATTGAGTGAATACGAACTTAAATAGAATTTGTCAAGCTACACAATTTTTTTTATGATTTTTTTATACCTTCAATGATATCAGAGATCATCTCATTGTCAAGATATAAAATTACTACAATTGAATTACAAAATTGTAATTATATTATTTATATACATATTGTCATTGATATTTTGATTATTTATATTTATATATATTTTTATTGATTAAATACTTATTAATTAAATAATAATTTGTAACATATTTTAATTATATTGTCACAAATTATATTGTCATTTAAATATATTTATAAATAAAATAATTTTCAAAATAAGTAGAGAAATTTATAAATAATTTATATTCCTAACATAATAAAATTTTTAATTTGATTTCAATAACTAAATAATTGAATAATATATATATATATAATATTATGTACAGAGTATTCATTTGGAAACTTCTTATTTAAATATTTTAAAAATTTAAATAATATCTAAAAAATATCAAATATAAAAGTTTTACAATTATTAAAACAAAAATACAATTATTTTATTTATTTTTATTTTTAGAATAAAGTTTATTTCTAGGACAAAAATAAAATTCTATGCTTTTCTTTTCTTCACAGAATATTTTTCTTCTTATTTTAAGAGAGAAAAAGAAAAAACTTTTATATTTAACATTTATTAAACTTTATTTTAAATAGAGATTAAAATAAAATCTTTTTTTCAATTTTGCTACTTTCAAAGAAGAGGATAGAAAATTAAAGAATACAAACAAAACTTTTTTATTTTTTTACTTGATTTTTATAAAGAAATTTTTTTAAGTTAAATTTTTATAAGTTACAATAATTTTTAATTAAATTAAAATTATTTATGTTTTCAAGTTTTTAAGTCTGAATATTTCAGACTTAAAATTTTTGTAACTATAATTTTTTGTGCTGTAAAAAAATCACATTAAAAAGTTTATTATTGATTTACATTTATTATTGATTTTATTTTTAAGATCAATAATTATATTAATAATAATCATATTAAAAAAAATATTTATTGTTTAATTTTTTTTCTATTTTAAAAGTAATAAAATTGAAAAAACTTTTTATTTTATTTAATATTTTTCTCATAAGACGAAGTTTGATAAAAAAATGATTTTTAAAAATAGAATAAAAAAATCTGCAAATAAAAATATATTTTCATAAAGAAAATATTAATTTTTAAATAACTTTGAAAATGCTCAAAAAATAAAAAATAAATAAAATAGATATATTTCCTCCTTGTAACCAAAAAACTTGTAATCATTGTATTTAATGTTTTCTAAAAATATGTTATTTTCAATTTGATATAAATTTTTCAAGTAAATACCCTATATAATATGATATAATATCTAAATATTTTAGTACATCATTGAATATTTAAATGTTAATTATATAATATTTTATTTTAGACATTTTTTTGTGCTGGATTCTTAACTGGTGTAACAGAAGCAATCTTAATAAATCCATTTGAAGTAATTAAGGTGCAAATGCAATCTAATCGTAAACACATTAGTGTTAGTCCATCAACTATTGCTGTAACTCGACATATTCTTTGCAAACAAGGTTTTGGATTAAATGGTCTTAATAAAGGTTTATCTGCTACAATAATGAGAAATGCGATTTTTAATTCTTTCTATTTTGGTATCTATAATTCTATCATTCCTTGGTTGAATAAGAAAAACGAGTATACTTCAGAATTATTTCTTAAGGTATATTCTAATATATTATAATCAAATTTAAATGAAATTAAAATAATTATAAAAATAAATATATATATATATATATATATATATATATATATATATATAGAAAATATATATATTTAAAAATTATCTCACTTTTTAATTCTTTAATAATTTTTAATTCTTTTTAAAACTTTTTTAAAAAATTTTTTTTTAAATTTTAAATATTCAAAAATCTGTTTTATGTAAAATTAATTTGATCTTAGATAATATGTAATATCTATCTATCTTATTTCAATATTTTTATTGCTTTTTATACTGAAATATTATGCATTTAATTTTCTACATTTAATTACTTTTAATTTGAAATTTTTTGCATTTATGTAAATATATTTCATCATATAATTTTTCATATCATCATATAATTAATCATCTTATTTAATTTTTATACAAAAATATTTTATACAAATTTTTATACAAAAATATATAATTGTTATAAAGATGTAAATTATATATAATAATGATAATTTTAGAAAAAGAATTAAAAAGATATTTTTATTTGATACAAAATATTTCAATTTGAAGACAATTAGATTGTTTTTAGAATTAATTTAATAATAAGAAATATTTATTGTAAATATGGTAATAATATATTACAAGCAAAATAATGAATTAATAATAAGAAATATATATTTATTGTAAATAAAATAATAATATATTATAAGTAAAATAATGAATTAATAATATCATATAAAAAATTTTATTAATGTAATAAACATAATGTATCTTTTTAGTTTACTGTAGGCTTTATATCTGGAACAGTAGCATCCTGTATGAATATACCATTTGATGTTGCTAAAAGTCGTATCCAAGGTCCACAGGAAAAAATTCAATATAAGGGTACTTTGCAAACTATTTATTTAGTTTATCATAGAGAAGGGTAAGAAATTATTAATTCATATTTTAATACTTATTTTAGAGAAAAAAAGAATTATTTTAACTGAATTTATTTTTTTATTATTATTCAATTACATAATATTCTTTTTGAATTATTAATTTTTACTATTTTTAAGTTTCATAATTATTGCAATTTCTTTCTTATCTTATATTTGGCATTGTTTTAATCTATACTGTTCATTGTTAAATAAATATTATATAATAAACTATATAATGAAATTCTTTTTAATATTTATAGTTTGTGAATATCTTTATTTTAGATTTAGAGCTTTATATAAAGGATTGTTACCAAAAATCTTACGATTAGGACCAGGTGGTGCAATTATGCTTATAGTTTATGAAAAAATGAAAATATATCTAAATATGCAGTTTGGCGATTAAGTAAAATTAGAGAAATTAAGGAATTATATAGTTAGATTAGTGCAGTCTGAATTGTGCATTTTTTTACTAATATTATAAAACTTGTTCAAGTAAATAATTCTTTATTAGTAGCTTTTTCTATAATATTATAATTGGAATTTATCTTTAGCAGTAATAATAATATGTTTAATGATTAATAATTCTTTATATAAATATATAAATAATCTAACAATATAAAATAAAGAATTATATCATACAAGAGATTAGATTTATCAGATTTTACATCAAATTTATTATATATAATTTATATAAATATATAGTTTATAAGAAAATTATAATAATTATATTTTCTATTAAAAATTTGAAATATTTGAAATATAAATTTGAAATATAAAAAAAATTATATTGTAAAAAAAAGAATAGATAAATTAATTCATTAATATTATTATTAATTTTGTCTATTTGTAAAATAAATTTTTATTTGTTTCATAAATTAATAATTCAATATTAAACATTAAACTTTAAGTATATTTCTTAATTATTTTGTTAATCATTTATTAATTTTTGTCACATAAAAATAAAATATTTCTCAGTAAAAAGACTTATATAAAGTAAAATTTTTTTTTAATCTTCTAAAATTTTTACAAAAATAATAATACAATATTTTATTATATTATATTATATACAATATTATGTACAATATTATACAATAATATAATATTAAGACAAAGAAGAATGATTTTTATTTATTTTTTTTATTACAAGAAATCTTATTTTAACAAAAGTTGTATATAGAAAACTATATATAACAAATTTTTTGACAATATAACATTTTAAAATAAGAAATAATAAGATAATTAATGACAATTTTTATTTAATCATCCAATATCGAATCCAACCACTTTTCTAAATCTAAAGATTTAGTAGATGTATTAGATTTAGTTTTTATTTTTGAATCTATAATAAATTTATATTTATTATTAATGTATATATTAAAAAAATCACATAAAATGTATTATTATAAATATCTATAAATGTATATATATGTATATAATATACATACCAGTATTACAAGAAAGAGGTAAAGATTTTACAATCATTAAAGGATCATTTATAGGTTCTCGACATGATAATAAAAAGTCTAATTCTTCAGTATTTTCTAATGAATCTTGATTTTTATCTTCATCTTTTATAATATATGTAACTATTTCTTCTTTATTACTTAATATTTTGTTATATTTCTCTTTTCCTCGTTCAGCATTATTATAAATATCTGTTATCTGATCATCCTAATATTAATATATTAATATGCTTTTTAAGAAATTAATATTAAACTGAATAATTTGATGAATTATTAAACTTACAGTAAAATATTTTGTATCAATATTAACATTCTTATTAAATGGAATTGCTTCTATTGCTATAGATAATGTCTTTAGATCTATTGTAAAAAATTCAGAGTATTTGGAAATATCAACAGTCCAATCTTTTTCTGATTGAAAGACAAAATGATCATTTTCTGAAATTGGTGCATTTGATAGAAATTCAAAATCCTTTGAGATATTTTCATCTATATCAATGATATCTTCAAAATATTGGTCATCCTTTTTAATTTCTGTCTTTTCTTTTCTTTCCTTTTTTTCTTTTATGTTTCTATTTCTAATTTGATATTTGATTAATTTAATGAATGTAACAAAAAATATAATAGTCATAAAATATAAAGTATATTATTATAAAATAAATGTCATTTTTAAGTTGAAATATATATATGAAAAGGAATTATAGAAAATATTTTCTAATAATAATTAAAACAATAAAGCAAATGATTTTTAATTTATTTAAATTTATTTAAATAGATATTGTCATAGAAATAAATTATTTCATATTTTAAACAATTATAATTTATATTATAATATTATAATTTTTGTACAAATAAAAAGTAATGTAGAAAATTTGTATAATAATTTTGAGAAAATAATTCAATTCAATATATAGTACTTGTAAATAATTTTTTCTATTTATTCATATTAATACTTATTATAATTTTTTAATACTGATAAAAATAAAATTTAAAAATAAAAAAAAAATCTGAAAAAAATAAAATATGAAATTAATATGATTTATTTATATATATTTATAATATGATATATATTTTATTTAAACCTCTTGATATCTAATATATTTTTCTATAAATTTTTAGTTTTAATTTTTATATTCAAAAATTAATATTTCTATAAATCCTTTTAATACATATTTATAAGTATTTAAATTATATAATATTAAAATAAAGAATTAATAAATTAAAAGATCACTATTTAATAGTTTAATATATTCTTTATTTTATTTTTACAATTTTACTAACCTTGTTTGATTTTTTTTAGGCATTTTTTTTTAATTCTTTTTTTTTTATTCACATTTTTATTCACTTCTATATTATATATATATAATAGAAATTTTATATATAATGGAAATAATAAACAGAATTATCAGACGAATTTGGTTTTGACAAAAACTTGTTCATGTGTTGCATCTCTACTTAATATTACAGTAGTATTGGGAATAATATGACGTCACATCTTTTTCATTCTTCAATTTGCCGTAGAGTGAATTGAGTCACTTTTCATGGTAGAGTAGATAACATAATCGTTTAAAATCATTAAAATAACTATTATCATAATTGTCCATAATTTAAATAATCTATAAAAAGTAAAAATATGTATGTATCTAAGCATCTGTTTGTAGGAATATGTCTATTAATATGTTATATCATTTATATTATATAAATTTTTTATATATTATATATATTGTTTCTAATTTTTATACCATAAGTTTATTAAATAAATGGAATATTTTGATTCTATAAATAAGCATATACATAGAAATTTATATAAATATCTAATAAATTAAATATCTAATAATTAAAAATAATTAAAACACCTAAGAATTAAAATTTATTTTTCATATAAAAAATTTAATTTTTACTAATCCACAATATTATTTAAAATTCAAAACATTATTTGCTGAATTTCTTAATGAAAAGTTTTAACTTTTCTATTGTATTCGAATATACATATATATATATATTTAATAATATATTTTTTTTATCTTATTATATATTTCACTTTTTCCTAGAGAAAACAAAATATTTTTTCACTTATGCGTAAATAATAATAATAAAAAATAATAATAATAACGTTTTGAAAATCTTTCAAAGTAACTTCTTTCAAAAGATTGTTAGTTATTGATTTGGTCTTTTAATCCATTTTTATATTCAAATTTTCTTTTTATATTTTATCTAATTCTTTTAAATAATTATTGTAATTAAAAAAAATAGAAAAAAAAAATAAAAAAAAACAAGAATTCCATAAATTAGTATTTTAAATACAATGATTAATATTTAATCAATAAATTCATTATCAAATTGTCTTTTTATTGTATAGGATATGATGTTTAAAAATTTGTTATGGTTTTAGAAATAACATATATTGAAGAAAATGTGTTAAATATTATATAATAAATATTTTTTATCGATAAAAAATTATATTATAAGCAATAAATAAACTATAATATTCAATACTTTCTTTAATTGTTTGTATTTGATTAGGGACACATTAGGGGACACATAATCAACATTACTATCGCAATTTAACTAAGCTAAATAATTTGACGCGCTAGTGTTTTTTGTTAATATTCATTAATAAAGTCATAACAAAAGTTTTTGCAAAAAAAAAAAAATGTTGATTGAAATTATTTCAGGAATTTCTAGTTAACGAATGTTTCTATATAGTATAAACTATAATTGTAGATACATGGAATTAGAAAAAAATAATAAAAAAATTATTTGAATGTTTTAATTTTTTTGATTAATTTTTTTTTAACTTTAGTATTTAGTTCACAAGTTTTTTATTTTAATAATATATACATTTTGATATATACCCTTTTATATACAACAATATTTTATTTTCATATTTTGGCGTAATGGAATACCATTTCTTTTTCTAAATCAATTAGTTAGTAGCAATGCTGATAAAAAAAGCGTCATATAATTATTTGTTAATTTCTTTAAATATATTCAAATATTTTCTATAGGATTCATGTTTGAATTGAACCAGCAATTAATTTTTCATACTTTTCGCATAATGTTTTAGATCATTATCATATTAGTTATATGATATCATTTTCTATTATTAGCATGTGTCAAAGACAGGGCTTACGAAGCGGTCGAGTCTGATCTTTATTTTTAACAGTTCGAATACCTGGCAATAGTCTAACAGTAATTTATAAGCGGGCATAGTTTTCCAGATTTTGATTTAAGCAAAGATGCCACAACAATGATCACTTCACATGTCATATTTGCACGCTATGTGATGGACCACCATAAAAGTTTTGATCTCTACGCGCTGCGAGAGCCCATCCTTCGAAACCGCCCTCTAATGCGATGATTGGTCCTTTCAATCCCTTTCTGTATGCATTTTCACGAAATGCAAGGATTAGAGGAAAAACCAAGACTCGCAGTCTTGGCAGTTGGGTTAGAATAGATACAGAGAATAGATAGATTTCAGCGACGATACACTGTACATCAAAACACAGTTAGAATCACACAATTAATCACAAAGAGTTAAAATACCACCGTTTGTTCACTCAGAACTCATAATATAAATTATATAAATATAAATATTATAAATATAAATATGCATCTTTATTATAAATAAATTATCAAATTTAATCGTTTGCTTAATATGGCAATAGAGATTTGCTTTTTTCTTCAATACGTCTTCATGGACGTCTATCCGATAAAAATCAATTAATTTTAAATTCCTTAAACCATGTTTTTCTAATTTACATAATTTAATAAATTATATTTTTCTAATTTTTTTTTAGTTAACATAAAATTAAATTTTTTTTAATATCATTTCCTTAATTATTTTTTCAATAACTTTCTAAATTAATGCTATCGTTGCAACTTTTTAAATAATGTATTAATTTTTTGTTTCTTTTCACTAGAAGTTAATAATTAATGATTTTCAAAAGATATAAAGATGTAATGATATAAGATATAAGATATAATGCGATATCATTTTTAAATTTTTTATATTATTGACTGATTAATAGCAAATTTTGAAAAAACTTATTATATTATTATATTATTATAATATATGTATATAAATTATTATATTATTATGTATTAATAAATTGATTTATTTAAGTTAAAAAATAATTAGAAGTATTTTTTACAATTCGTGATTAACTTTATTATGAAATTTTAATAATAATGCATATCAGCCATGCAAAAGAAACAAAATGTTTTTTTTTTAAGAAAAGTGGAGAAATGGCTAATCGTTTTTTCTGTTAAAAAAATATTAGTTTTCTCTTACTCAAAAAAATTGCGATTAAATTTATATGTATATAAAATTGGGATACATTATATTAATCCGCAAAAATACAAAAAATCATAGGATATGTTATCATTTTATCGAGAAGTGTAATACTATAGTGTAATAAATTTATTATTATTATTGTAAGTGTAATAAATTTCAAATTTTTTAATTTTTTTAAAAATTTTTTTATTGCAAACTTTTCAAAAGTATAATGAATATATTATTTTTTGTGGAATTAATTATATTTATTCATAGATACATTCATGTGAAATATTTTATTTTGTAATTTGTTAAATATTTTTATGCAAATATGTAAAGACTTAAAAAAACCGTATGTGCAATAAAATGTGCAAATCTATCTAATAAATTTTATATCGTCTTGAAAAATATTTGAAAAGTAAGAAACGTTAATATAATTTTATAAATTCTTCTTAAATTATATTTAATTGTATATATTTTGTATATTTTATACAATAATATATATTATTGTATAAAAGAAATAATAACATTATTTTAATATAAAATATTGTAAATATAAATAATATGTTAAAAGAATGAAATGTTAACCATTTTTTATAAGTACAACTTCTATATAATTTAAAATTACAATATAATAATATAACCAAGATTTACAATTAAAAATTAATCTTCTTTGGGAGAGGAAATAGTAGAGCTGATATCACTTAACGTTTCTATTTGTTCTAATTCTTTAAATGGTTTAAATGATTCTTCTTCTTCCGGTATGTAAATACTCCTTTCTTCTTCTTCTTCTTCTTCTTTTTTTTTAGCAGGTCTACTGGATATAACGGGTTCAATAAGACCCAAAGATCCCGATAAATACGTACACTCGAATTTATCAATCTATAAAATATTATATTATATTAAAAATATATTTATAAAGTTTATAAATAAAAACTTAAAAAAAAAATGAATTTCTTTTATAACAATCGATAATCTTTCCAATTTTTTTCGCAAAAATATTTAAAATTATCGTTCGTGGATTATATGTAAAAAAAAAAAAATTGTTTAGAATCATGTCTTAGAAAACATATTAAAAAATCAATGAAATGTTAATAAATTATCCTATGTTATATTAAATACTAGTACAACGTAATGGAAAACTTAAGGAGAAATGAATTTAATCAAAATATTATAAATGAAATAAAAAAGCAGAATACAATATTGAAAAGAAGAAATGAAGAAATTTTAACTCAAATATATAATACAATAAAATTAAAATTAAAATTTATTATAAATATTAAATACCATTAATAATTAGGTATTATTAATAGTTATAATAGTTTAATAATTATAAATTTATTAGATTAGATAACTTTATTTATATATATATTGGAATATTTAGTTAAAAGAAAGATAACAGTCAAAAAATATTGGCTAAAAAAAATCAAATGTTAAGAAAATAACGAATGTTGAATGAAGATCCATATTGTGTGAAAAAAATCATTTTGAAATATGTAAAAATAAAAATAATAATTGTTGGAAAATTGTACAAAAATAGAGAAAATGAAATATAGAATAGATGTATTAGAAAGACATAGCATAACAGCATAAAAATGAGTGTAAATAAAATGTAAAATGTAAAATGTAAGTTTTTTTTTTAAAATCGAAAAAGCTAAAAAATAAATACATACATACACATTTTACGATTAATTTGTAATTGTAATTTTACGATTTAATTGTATGAAATTCCCTTTTAATAATTATGTTTGATACAAAAATACGCACCTCAGACGGAGTGTAATCTACAATATTGATAATAGTATCAGTTTGCAATATTTTCATAAGAGTACGAAGCATTTCTGATGCTAGCGGTCCAAGGCATTTGTTGTTACTATAAACTTCTTCTACAATCTAAATATAAATTATTTTTATTTATCATAAATAATTACACTTGTTAAAATTAATATTTATTTAATTAATATATAATTAATTATTATTTACATATAAATAACTATAAAATATTTTTTTTAAAAGCAAATATAAAAATTATTATAGATATAGCGTGAAAAAATTTTTTGAATTATTTTTTGAATATTTTTTTATTTTTCAAATTAGGATGGGTAGTATATTGATTTGTTTTATATTGATTTGTTAATTATTTAAACAAAACATATTTTAGATAAAAATTGAATATTTTTGTAAAGAACATATTTTGATAAAAATTATATTGAAAATCATTTTAGAAAATATTTTAATATTTTAATATTTTAGTATAAATAATATTAATATTCAATATTTTGATGTATTAGTATATCAAAATATTGAATTTAAAATATATATTTATGTGAAAAACAAATAATTTTTTAATATAAATTAATTAATAAAATTTTTCTTTAAAAAAAGTAATTAATTGTATTGACTAATATAATAAAAAATATTATATGTAATATTAATAATATTATATTGTAAATAAAAATATATAATTAAAAAAATTAAAAATATAAATAAAAAATTTGAAAAAGAAATTTGAATTTTATATGATTTTTATCTATTTATTCATTGAAATTTTTATCCATTGAATATAAAATAAACGATGGCATATTAATGATACATGCATATAATTTAAACGAAAATACATAAAGAAAAACAAAACTTTAATTTATTAATAATTAATGATTATTAATTCATCGTCTAATACAAATTTTATTTTGCAGTGATTCTAATGGAAATTCTCATCCTAATAAGTATGAATCTAAAAATAGAAATATTACATCATTTTTATTTTTTGAAAAATATGAGATTTTTTAAAAATGCATGATTTTATCCAAAAATAAAATATTTCATGGAAACAAAAAATATATTTAATTTAATTTTAAATAATAGAAAAGAATTTTTGTAATATATTGGTATTAATATCTATTAATATAATATATAATTATATAATATAATTATATAATTACAGTATTATGATAATGATAAAATCATTCATATTTTCATAATTTATAAAAATCGAAAAAATATTATCTATAATATTCTATATAATATAATTTATAATATTCTTTTCACACATGTTTTAATTAATTATCAATTTTCAATTTTTGTACTTTAGATAAAACATTTTGGAGAGTAGTATGTGTTTTGTTTATAAAATTATGAAAATATTTAATAGTTTATTTTTGAGAATATATATATATAGAGTACGATTTCTTATTCCAACTTTAAACTATCAATAAATAATTTGGATTGCAATTTGGATAATCATTATCTAATTCCAAAAATAGATTTGGAAAGTACTTCACCACTATTTTTAATTATTTTTGAAAATTTGTTAATTATGTGAGAAATTTCTATTATTTATGGCATGAATGAGAATTGTTTTTATCAGAAGAACAGATAAAATTGTGATGTCTTCTAAAATCATTTTTTAAGCAGAAATTTAATGTTTTTAAAAATTTAAATTTTTTAAAAAAATATTATTATTATTAGTGTTTCTTTGCAATTATTATTATGTCTTTTATTTTATAAAATTTGGCGTTGAAATTTTTAATGACATAAGATAAAATTATTATTAATTGCATTCTCTTGATTTCAAATGATATTAATTTAATTTTAAATAATAATTCTATAATTGGATTGATTTGATAAACTTTAATTACTATTTTATCTCTTATATTATGAATAGTTAATATTATTTATAATATATAAGATTTTTCCGAATTGTATATGATTGAATTGCAATCTTTAAAGAGAATTATTTTGAAAGACTATAAATTTTAATCAGAATATGAAATTTAACTAATTTTTTAATTTAATGATTTTCATGATGTTAAATCTTAAATTGGATTTGATTTTAAAGTTTTTAAAAAATGGAATTTTTAGCTTAATTTATATTTCATTATTTAATATTTTATATTTAATAAAGATTTAATGAAGTAATTAATCTATAAATTTCTTCTAATATATTTTAAGATTTTCCTTGCTTTTCTCATTGTTTTTCTCAATTTGAACTCAATTAGTTTTTAGTTTTATATTTTATATAAACATTGAAGTCATATGTTATGTTATTTTTACAATTTTCATTCTATCAAGAATTCTTTCTTTTATCAATTTTTTTAGAATTTTTCTTATTGAAAATTTTTAATAGTGGAATATTTTGTTTTATTATATTATGATTTTTTTTCTTAAAATTCTACTTTGGTATTTCTTTCTATTATTTCGATAAAAATATAAAAATATAATAAAAATCAAATGATAGGATGAAATGATCATTATCCGATGATTACTATTGGTTTTAAGAGATTGTAAATTCTATAATATTACAAAACAAAAACCAGATTAATTGGATTAGAAATTTTTATGTATTATTATTATAGTATATTAAAATATACTATAAAATAAATTGATTCAATGATATTTAATAATATAAATTCGGATTTAAATATTATATTTTTGACCATTTTTTTCTCTGGAATTGAATATCGATTTCCATAACATGTAATCATTCATTCTTTCATCAAAATAAAAGATTTGGAAAATTATTACGTGAAATTGATTAATTGATTAATTCATACTTTTTTGTTTAGTTGATATATAATTACATATATTATACAAATGCATATCTTTTTCGAAGTAGAGCAATAATAAATTGAATAATAGATGAAATGACAACTACTTCGAATAAAATTTTATTTAAAAATCATAATTACCTCTATAGCTTTGTTGAGAAAAGTAGTAGCATTATCTAAAACAATTTTCAAAGATTTCAACTCTTTCTGTCTTTTTGCAGTTAATTTCGATAATCGTTCACTTTCATCTTTAGCTTTCATGATATTCTTTTCACATAACTTTATTTTCTTCTCTAACATATTATTTTCCTTAATTTTATCTTCCAACATATCTTCTAATCGTTTAAGACGAACATTGCTTCTTTCTGCATTTCCATAATATATTAGCAGAAATTCAAAATTCTATAAAATTTATTTAAACATATTATATTCAAATTCTAATTTCATTAGATTAATTTATTTCGATTTTTTTATTTTAAAAAAATATGATTTATATAATAAATCAAAAATCCACTCCAAAAAATTACTATAGTTATTATATTAATTCATTGATTAAATTTGTCGATTTCTCGTTAATTTACCTTGAAATATATCATAAAGAGCATTATTTTTTCTTTTTTTTTTCACAAATGACAATTAACATTAGTTTTCAAGTAATTTTAAAAGCAAAAAATTTTTCATAGATATTAATTTCTATACTATTGAATTTTATCTATTTGCGTATTTATTACATAAAATTTACGTAATATTATATAGTATTACATAATATTTCATAAAATGTTATTGATTGATTATATATGGAAATTTTATCAAAAAAAGAAAGTTTTTGAGTAGGAATATATTTTATTATTTAATCTTTAAATAAAAAAAATATAACAAATCAATAAATTAAAAAATATTATAATATAAATTATTATATAAGATTGAAGATCAACAATTGAAAGTGACTATTAGAAAAATATTCAAGTTCTTAATTGTCAGGAAACAGAAGATATATCTTCTGAATTATAAACTCGTATACTAATTATATTATATTTAATATAAATAATATTAATAATCTTACCTCAACAATTTTGTGCATCTCATTTCTTTGTTTCACTATTTTATTTTCTGTAATTTCCGCCTCCTTTTCATACATTTGACATTTCAACTTTAATATCTCTTCTAATTTTTTGTGTCCGATGTTAATAGTTTCGAGTTTCTTATTTGTTTCCAACAGTTTATCTAGATCGCGATTCAACGCCACGTTTTCACGAATCGTACGATTGATGATTTCTGTTATTCGTAGTGTAACCGCCTTCAGAAGTCTTTCCGATAAAATTTGCAACTGTTCCTTCATCTCTTTTTGCATCCTGCACAAATTCGTTATAATTATGTACTACAATTACTGTAATCGTAAGTATTTTTAAATTCCATTAATTCTTAAATTTAAATAAATTTTGAATTAATATGTATCTTGAAATCTCTCCAAAATGTTAATATATTTCCATTTTATCATTTTAAAGTTAAAAAATAAATTTTTTTTATTTAAAATTTTTATTATAATAATTTAAATAAATACAATTGATTTAATAGATCATTCAAATATGATTTATGTCTGTATGTATGTGCGAAAAGATAATAATCATTAATCAAATAATCCTTCAGAAATCAACTTATTATAATTAATTATTTTATATTTGTTCTTTTCAATTGCTTAAATTATGATAAATTCTTCAAATTTCTACTTAATGTATTTATTTTTTATGCGATTTTATTTGATTTTAGATGAATCAATTTTATCTAAAGATCTATTGAATTTGTGATATATTACAGTATCATTTTGAAGTTTTATTCTGAAAATGCTAAATAACTTGATGTTGTATTTTTTAAAACAGTATGAAACTCATAAGTAATTTCTATGTGATAGTATTGATATATAGCATTTTTATATATTAGTAATTTATTGTTCAGTTTTCTTCAGTTTAATATCTAATTGTTTTCTCTTTTTCTTGTTTTTATATATTAAATATTGTTTTTAGATAAATTGCTTAAGATACTTAGTGTGCTCTTGCTTTTACTAAACAGAATGTCTTAGAAGTTAACAAGATTTAAAATTGACTATTGAACTGAAAATTTCAAACATTTTTTCGCAGAAATTTTCGTTTCAATTTTGTTAATGAGCTATTAACTTCGAAAAACATTGGCCAATTATTGCATTGCAGCGCTACAAACACTCTGTAGGCCAGTGTTTTTTATTTATAATTAGATAATAGATAATAATTATAATAAAGGACGAACGAAAATTTCAAAACGAAAATTTCAAATCACAAAGAAAAAAATTGTTTAAAATCAAAAATCACCGGTCAAATCATCTATCTTATATATATATAATATATATATAATAGATTGATTTTCAAAATACTCTGTATATTTTCTTATAAAGATGGTATGTATTTTTGGTATGGTATGTAGAATTGATTCAATTTGATTTTCGATTTTTTTTTTTAACATTTCAATTTTATTTTTATAGAATTTTGATTTTGTTTTTTTATATGATACTAAAGTTGTCGTGTTATCAGCATATGTGGGTATTTCATTGATTATAAAGAGATTCGTTAGAAAAATTTGGTATAGTATAATTCCTTTTTGCTTAGATTAAATTTTAACAATAATTAAAATAGTAATTGTGTGGAAAATCGTGTTTTATTTTATATAAGGTAATCTTTCCTGTCAAATATTAGAAAATTGATAATAACCGAATATATCTTGTTTTTTTTTTCAAAATTATTTTGTTTCATTTATAAATAGAATGTTAAATTCCATGTATTTGTTCTATCGTTATTTGCATAGTCATATATTTTAATAATTTTAATATAGATTTTTTTAAAATATTTTTGATAATGTTATAAATAGAATACAAATTGATTGTATATAATTTATGTGAATTTCTTTAATTGAATTAATTGAATTGAATTAAAAATATTATGAAATCTTATAATCACATTATACATATATATATATATATATATATGTTAATGCAACTACTCCTTTTCTTGGAAATTTTTTTAGCAATTTTACCAGCAACTTGCTTTGTGATCAAGTTTCTATTGCTTTTTCATTGTTAAAATATTTTATTTGCTTTATTAAATATTTACTATAAATTTTATTATTTATTATTTCATTTATTTTTCTATAGAACTTATAAATTTAATGATACATTTGAATATGATATGATTATTATCGTTTTCAGTTCTCTTTTTATTATTAATATCTTTAGAAAAGTATATTGCAAATTGCAAATCTTCGTCATTCTTTTTATCTTCTTTAGCCAGATATTGTTTTCTTAATTCATAGAGATATACATTATTTTAGTTTTTTTAAGTGAGTAATCGTCTTGTTTTTTCAATGAATTCTCAAATACTTTTACTTTTGTTTACATATAGTATTTACATACACATTTATATGGATATTTATTATTTTTTTTTTTTCTATAATAATTCTCTGCAATATTTTTATTTTTAATATGCGAATTTTCATGTCGCATATTGAAAAATTTGTACTAAAATTTCTAGATTTTCTATAGATATTTTATCATCTTAATTTTTTAAAATTTTTAAATTTAAATTTTTATCTATTAGTTAATTTCTGAATTGTATCTAATTAATTTTTTAGTTTTTTAAAAAAGGCCTTCCTTTCTTTTGTATGTTTTCTTGAAATTATTGCTATTTATTGCTATATACTATTATTGCTGAGTAATCAGATAAGAGGTCATAGTTGATTCGAATATCTATATAATTTTAAGATATTTTTTTGTGATGGAGAAATTTAAGAAATCTGATATTTCTGATTATTTAGCCATTTAGGTATGATTAACATAACAAATATTTTTTTATTCAATATACTATCGAAAACATTGTGATATCTTTCATTTTATGATTATCCTTCATTTTGCTAGATAATTGTACTACTATTTTTTTTTAAATAAATTTTTAATTCTAAATTCTAATATATTTCTATTTTTTTATTTTTATATTATATCTTTTCTCTGTTTTTATTTAATTTCTAATCTATAAAAAAGTTCTTTCGTTTTCAAACTAGATATTTTAATTATGATAATAATTTTAAATCCTTTATTTCTTAATTCTTGTTTTATAAGCATAGTGCGTTATATTTTTATTTTAATTATTATTCTATATAAATGTGTCTAATATTGTCTTCTTTTGATTGATATATGAAATTCTACTTTATTTTATTTAAAAAATAAGTTAATTGAAACTATTTCTAAATACTCCTAATAATAATAAACTATTCTTTGTATTTTAATAGAATTTTTGATAAATATTTTATATGCAAATTCATCTCTATTTATATAATAATTTAAATGCTTTTTAACACTAGCATTTAACAAAGAATAATTTATTATATTTGTATTTTTTAAATAAATAAAAGACAATTTTTTTTATTATTTACTTCATTTGTATTTTGCAATGTAATTTGCAATTAATATTTAATATGTCGATTTATCTCCTTCTTTTTAATGATTACTTGAAATATGTTATAAAAAGTATCATTTTAAATAATTTTTTCCATTATATGATACGACACGTAACTTTAGTTTTACAAGTCTCAAAATCAAAATACAGAAATGTCTTACTTATTAAATTATAAACAATTTAAATTCATATTACATGAATTGAACAAAGCAAGACGGTTTAATAAAGATAGATTTCATTTCGTTTCTCTTTTCTGTTTTTCTCTGAAAATTTCAATAACTTATAATTTAATAAATAAACCTAATCGACATTTTTATATATCAACCAGCATTTATCTTGAATCTGTCTAGAATTCTCTATCTAGAATATATTAACATTCTGTATATATAAATATTTGAAAATAATAATTGCACATTGTCGCATTTATTTCTATAAATGTATAATATATAAAATATAATAGTATCGAATAACTCGAAAACTACGAAGGTTGATTACATAGAAAAGAAAAGAAAAAGTTGCTCAAAATGATATAACATATTTCAAAGATAAAATGAGAAGAGAACTAATTAGCAGATTCATTAATAATTATAATTTAATTGAATTTTAATATAAAATAATTATAATTTTACATAAATGATTAAAATATAAATTTTTAATTCAATAATTTTCACTTATTAAATTACATGCAATATTATTAGTTTGCGGATTTTTATGCAAATATAATATGTCAACATATACATAATATAAACAAAATATATGAAAAATAAAAAATAGTTATATATGTTAATGTTTTATATTTCTTCTAAAATTCTTCTAAAATCTAGAATTTATGTTTAATATCTGTGAGATAAGATATCTTGGCGAGAATAGTAAATATAAAGAATAATAATAAAAATAATAATAAATAATAATAAGAATAATAATATTTTAATTAATTTATATTTAAATGTATAAAAAATAATAAAAAAATATATATTTTAAGTATATGAATATATATGTATATATATTCATATATGCATATATTTTAATCCTATGTAATGAAGAAATAAAAAATAAAACTTTTTATGATATACTAATTAATAATAATATGTATTATTAGTAATGATATGTATTAATTAAAAATTAATGAATTAAAACAATTTTTTTTTATTTATATTCTCATCTGTGTATATATACTTATTATATTTATTTATTATTAATTATTATGAAAAAACATTATTATGAATAAGCATTTATTATGAAAAAACTAATCCAAATAAACGAAATGCAAAATATGATATTCAAAAAAATATTAAATATATTCGAAACAAAATATATATTTAAATTTATATAATTTAGATTTTTATAATTTGCATAAATATTCACAGTTTATTATTTACATATGTAGAATAAAATATAGATATTTGCTATATATTTGCATTACGTCATAATTGAAAATATAGAAAAAAATTATCTTTATTTAAAATGATTGATATACGAATCATATAAATATTTTTGTTCATTACTGAATTAGAATATGATAGATGCATTAGAATGTAATGAAAAACTTATATAGGATATTAATATATTCATGGGAAATTTTTAGAGATTGAATATATGAACAAAGCAAAATAGAATGAGATAATTGTATCTCTATTCTGTCTCGCTTCATCTAACGAAAATTTAAATTGTAGTATTTAAGTTATTAACTTAATTTAAGTTAATAAATAATAATAAGTTATTAAAGTTAATAAGTTATTAAATTAATTTAAGTTAATAAATAAGTTTTAATTGATATATATATATATATATATATATATATATATATATATATATATATATATATTGTATTTGTATATAATTTTTGTGTTTTTTTGAACCTACAAAATTAATCTTCCAAACATATTCTACGAATATATTAATATTATAAATGTAATATAATCAAAAATCGCTTTTATAATTTCAAATATTAATCAATATTTTATTACATACTTTTTTTTTTATTACATGAATCACAAGTATCTAAATAATCATCATCATTTTCAGATATCCAATTTTCTTAAAGGATTTCTTGCTTCTTAAATCAACATCCTTCTTCATTAACTTTTTATAATAACTTTAGAATCTATGATTATGCTTAAATATATCATTGATAATTGTATTATATGCATATAATTATCATAGTATGCATGTATCATAGATATATATGATCCACAAAAAAACTATTAACAAGTATTTAACAATTTTATAATTTGATTTTAAATTTAGTGAATAATTAATAACTAAATAAAAAATGTATAAAAAATGTGCACACAATAATGCATAATACGAAAATAATATATAATATGCAATGTGCAATATATATAAAATAAAATATATATTTTTTTTAAATTATCTTTGAAAATATCTTAAATAATATAAAATAAAATAAACAATATTGGTCCTATTTTTCTATCTATTTTCTATAGAAATATGTATTTGTATAAACATCCGCAACTTAAATATTATTTTTAAATTTGAATTTTTTAATGAAACGTACATGTCTTTTTTGGTAACTATAGATTTTTCGGCTTCGTAAAGTTCCTCTTTATGACGCATTTCTTGTTCAGCCATCTCCTTCTCTTGTTTCTCGAATTTGTTCATTAAATCAAGTCGGGCTATTCGCCAATCTTCTAATGCATTTAATTTACCAGCTAAACAAAAAGATCACGATTAAAATAAAATAAATAATAAAATACAATAAAATTGAAAATTAATATGATTAAAATTCATCTATATAAAGACAATTAAAAATTATTATATATTTTATACTCGACAATATACATACTTTATTTAATTACATATGTGCATATAATAATAAATAATAAAATAAATAAATAATTTGAAAAAAAGTTTATTCATATTTTGAAAATATTAAAAATAAATATATAGATGTATATGTGATAAGTTTTATAAATTTTATAATATTAAAATGTATAGATAATGAATTTAAAATTGTTTCTATTATTACATATTTCTATCAGTACACATTAGAACTCTTTCTATATAAATATTCATTATAAACCAAACATCAATTTAAAAGCATGAGTATGATTATCTGTAATTGAATCTGATAATGCGTATTCAAATATTCGGATATGAAGCTTTTCTTATTTTATTCTACATTTGAATTCAATGAATGAAAGACAAGAACACATAAAATAGTTTCTTGTATTTATATTTCTTATTTCTCATACATTAAATTTGACAAAATTAAAACAAAAATATTTGTTTATTAATAGTTTTTTATTATAATTTAATATAATTTAATAGAGAATATCAATTAATGTATTAAAAAATTAATCTTGTATTAAAATTACTTTTTTTAAAAAAAATAAAGATTTTTACATAATCTTTAAGTATCCATCTACAAACAAAATTAATAACAGAGAATTAGAATCTGTTCTCTTTGAAATTATTTAATTTTTACCTAAAGCATTTTTATATAAACATTTTTAATATAAATTAAAATATTAATATCAGACGAGACACTCTGTCTATTTATATCTATATTTATTTCTAAATATAATATAAATGAATATATTAATAAATATATTAATATATTTTTTTTATCTTAATTTCTTACTTAAATTTGCTCTATTTAATCTGATAAATAATTCAAATATACTAAATGTTTTATATTTCAATAAACAAAAAATGATATAATCCGAATATTCAGATTTCAAAATCAAAATCGATAATGTATCATATACATATTGTACATCCATAAATATAATGCACATTTCAACATGGATATCCGGATAGAAAAAATAATATAGATAAAAAATAATACAATATTCAGATATTCAGATAAATTTGGATAATTATTAATAATATACTATTACTAATAATGAAAATTAATAGTCATTGTAATTTTAATTGTTCGAAATATTTATATTATATATAAATATAATAAATATAATATTATATTATATATAAATAAGCATATTTATATTATATATAATATATTTAATATATAATAAATTAAATTAAATTATAATGTAATTTATTATATATACATATATATTATTAACTTCTATATTTAACAAAATATTAATTTAATTAGAATTTTTAAAAAAATTGAATTATACTTCACCAGCTAATTTAACTTCTGCGCTTAAATTATTTTCCATTGTCTTATATTCCAGTTGCATTGCATCTTCTTTCTTCTTAAACGCAGCTAGCTCATCTTTTCGTAATTCTTCCAAAACGGCAACCCTCTCAGAAAGTTCCTTCGATTCCTCGATTCTGTTTTCTAAACTTCTTTTCAGATATGCTATAATATCCGAACGATCTTCTTCTAATTGTTGAAACTTTTCTTTTATATGTATTGCTTCTTCTTCCAGTTTTTCATTTTCAGTTCTTAATCTAATTTATTTTTATTAAATTTCATTAATCTTTTATTAAATTTCTCTCTAATTAAATTTCAAAAAAAATCTTTCTCCATTTTTAAATTATTATTTTTTTTGTTTTCTTTTTTTGTAATATTTTGTATATAAAATCAATCAATTTTAAATATTTTCTTTCTAGTTTTAAAGTGTAAAAAATATCTTAAAAAGATGAAACTTTATTATTTATATTACTTTAATATTTATTTATTACTTACATACTTATATACATGTATATACATATATATACATATATCGCATTTTCTGAAAATTCCTTTTTCCAAATTATTAACTTTTGTATGATATTCGTTTATCTTTAACATTTTTTTAATTATTCCTTTTAAAATATCATACCGATTTCGATGATTTTTGGATATGTTATACAGAATAAAATTTTGAACAATTTTTTCCTTTGAATATTAGATTATTAATCGGCCATCTTAATATTTATAATTCTCGAAATATTTATAAAAAAAATTTCTATTACATAGAATTTCTCTTATATGTATATATTTGCTGGATATGTATAAACATGCGATCATTTACCTATTATTTTTATAAAATAATAGCGGACCGCGTTTGTCGGATCGGTGGAATGTAAAAATAAAATATAAAATAATTTTTGGATGAAATTATAATGACAAATGTTACAATAAATATCAGCATCATTCTTGTATCTATTTTTGTAATTTCGATCTTTTGCCTTCTGTCTTTTCACAAGCTTAGCTCATTAGATTTGAGACATTTTAAATAATAATCACTAGAATTCATGAGAAATAGATTTTTTATTAATTCATTATATTGTCTATTACCGCCATTTTATATTAACAGAGGATAAATAATAAGAGTTACATGCTCACGCACGTGCAGACACAAATATACTTATAAATAAAATTCTATGTAATAATAATCTTTTTTTGCAAATATCTTAAAAATTAAAATTGAATAGCAATATGCAAAAAAAAATTTTTTTCAAAATCTTGTATTCTATAATATTTAAAAATCATCAATAATTACCGGTTTTTTTTAAATTGTTTTATATTCTTTTAAACAACATAAAATATGAAATAAATCTAGATAGCATCATATTCATTTCCAATTATCCAATTTTTATTTGAATATTCTACGTTCATTTTAGATATCATTTTAGAATATTAGTAAATTTGAATGTTCTAGAAACATCTAAGTCTGAAATTCTATGAATCTTGGGATTAAATTTTATATATTTTAAATATTTATTTCTTAATTCATATCTTGAAATCTAAATTTTGAATGTTCTAGAAATGTTGAAAATTATTTATAAAGTAATAAATAATTTAAATTTATTAGACAAAACGAACCAATGTGAAGATAGAGCATTCTGTATGTTCTTCTTTATAATTATCATTCTATACTTTCTATTTAAATACTTTTAAAAAATAAGTTTTAACTAAAATTTTTGTATACGAATATTTATAATTGTTTTGTTCTCCTCAGAGAATTGATTTTTGATATTGTAAAGTTAAATAATAGCATCAACATCATACTTAGTTTAAATCATTGTAAACTTCGAACATTGTAATTTTGATCGCCTAAAAATTGTTTTATATTTTATTTTCACATTACGAAGGATTCTCTTTTTAGAAATAAATTTAATAATAAATGTAATGATATTAACTCCGTTATACATTTTGGATATCAATCGATTTGATTTACATAAACAGCTAATAATCGATAATCCTATACGTTTATATATATATATAATCGATAATCCTACACGTTTATATATATATATATATATATATATAAATACAATATATATAATATTATATAATACATTATAATATTATATATAGTTATAAAAAAATTAAAGACACATTAATTTATTATTTAAGTATTATACAATACAAACCGAAGAAAAAAATATTTTTAATTTGTGAATATTCGGACACATTACATGTTTAAGTAATTATAAAATAAAATAACGATATAAATAATTTTTTACAATTGCATTTTTATGCAACATTTTTATGCAATAATTGGTTATTAATAATACTGTTATCAAATATAAAAAAATAATAATAAATAAAAATGATATATTTGTCAAAAATAAAAATAAGACATAAAAAACAATAAGAAATTAATAAAAAAAAATTATTGCATCTTAGGTTACTTAAAACATGTTATAGAACTAAAAAAATATTAAAATTAATATTTAATTTTTAGAAAAAATTATTATTTTAGTTATTTTATTATATACTTGTAAAATATCTGAATGTATTTATGATACGAAAAACAATTGTAATTTAATTTTTAATTTTAAGTTGTCGTTTAATTTTTAATATTATTTTATATGTCAAGTTAATTATATATTAATATATAATAAATATAATAATAAATAAGTTACATATTAATAAAGTATAATAAATATGTATTTATTTATCGAAAAAAACAAATTTGAATTTATTTTTTTCATAATTTTTTTAACAAAGATATAGATTATTAAAATTAAAGATACATTAATACTTGAATATTTTTAAGTCACGTATATGGAATGTTTTTGTGCTATCTGAGAAGAAATAAATAATAAAATCAATTATAATTTAATCGATATTTTGCTAAATTCATTTAAATTCCTACTTATAATCAGAAATATAAATGTATACATACACGTATACACATACATATTGTATATTCAATAACTTTAAAATATATTAATATATGTATATCTATAAAAATCTATGTATTTATATTTATTTACCGTGCTAATTGTCTATTGTTATCCAGAATCTCTTGTTCATAAAATAAAGTTTCTTTTTCATCCAAATATTTTCTCTTTACTTTTTTAGTTTTGACCTTTTTTTTTTTAGCTTGCATTTTTATCAATCAGTTTATACTTATGACTATACACGAACAATTTGCACGTCACTTTAAGGAATAGTACGCGATGATATTTCTTATTAAATCAATAATTTTGTGGTTCCATAGTAACAAGAAAGAATACGATAATTCATTTTAAATATTTCCTTTTAAAAATCTTCTTAATGTATTTTCAAAAATTCTTTTGTATAATTTAGTAACGAATCCTTCAATAATTTTATAACAAAATGTATTAAGTAAAATTTATAAGTTACATTTTTGCCAATAAATTAATAACAGTATAAAGTAATAACAGAATAGTTATATATGCATATATTAATTTATTGCATTTAAATCATTAATATTTGAGAATATTTTAGAATAGAATTACATTCTTCATAGAAAAAAATTATTTACATTCATAAGAAAGTAAATTAAATAATAATTATAATAAAGTAAATTTAGAAATTTTTTTTATTTATCATTATTATCATCTTTTTTGTTTATTATTAATATATTTGCAATATCATAATTGCTAATCTAATAATAATGATTTTCGGTATATACAATTATTGAAAAAATCAATATCACATAAATATATTTACTATATTTATGAAAAATATATTGAAAGAATTAAATTAAGATATTCTAAAAAATTAAATATTAATTTAGATTTTTACAAATTTTTACAAATTGTTTTACATAATTTTTTTATTTGATTTTTATATATTTTGAATACAAATCCAATATATTAAAGATAATTAAACTTATAATTTAAATTTTAAGATTTTAAACTCTTTTAGATTCATTTTTTTTCCCGCAATTTGTATTCATATAAAATTTTTCTTCATTCATCTTCATTGAATCATTCATTGAAAAATATATACGATAATAGTAAATATATAAATATATTTACTTTGATCATAAGTTTAAAAAAGATGAACGATTAATGAATAAGCTTTTTATTCTTTAAAATAAGTTTTAATCAAATATTTGCCAGAAAAAATTTTTAAATTTTAAAATTTGAATAAAGTGGTTTTTCTAAATGATTGTTATCATACAAAGGGATATAATTTAACAAACAGAATCTGCAATTGTATATGCAAAATGAGATTAATTAAACTTTGATATTTTTTAAAGATATAAAATAAAATGATTTTTTATAACAATTGCAAAATAAAAAAAGAGCTTAAAAATTATATAGAATTATATAGAAATAACTTTATAGAAATACTTTATATAGAAATACTTTAGAAACAATTAATATTAATTATGTCATTAAATAAATTCATAATACATGATATCTATGTTAAGAAATTTAAAGAGATTTTATATGTTTTTTTATATTATTACTCAAAAATATTAAAATTTATAATTGTTATATATATAAGTCAAAAGAGTTTGTAAAAAAATAGATATAACATTATAAGGAGACTTGTTGCATAAATCATCATTAACTCAAATCAACGAATCATTGCTCATTATATCGAAAAATTTATGGAAAACATGATATAAAGATATAATTAACAATGAAAAAGTTTGAACTAATTATTAACTAAATGTAAATATACAATTGTTTGATATATATTTTTTATATTATAAAAAAATTTTATTATATATTTTTATTTAAAAAATAAATCACAAAAAAATATAAATAAATATTTTTGTGAGACTGACTATAATTTATAATTATATTTTTTTCTCTTCTTTTTCATTATTATCATTAAAAGATATTGTACTTATAAAATGCACTATTAATTACACTACTATTAATTACAAACATTAATATTTTAAAATTAATTAATTAAATAAAATTTATCAAATGATAATAGATAATATATTTATTAAATATATATAATATATTTATATAAATATAAATATATAATATATTTATTGAAAAAGATAAAGAGATATTTATAATTTTAATAAAAAAATCATTTTTAGAATTGAATAATTCGTAAAAAATAAATTTATAATTTGAATTTATAAACGTCAAATAAAATATTCTATATAAATTCATTTTATTAAATTTTATCAAAAAATTTTTAATATTATTTTATTAATATTAATATTAATATTAATAATTTATAAAAATAAAAAATTCAAAATAATTTAGTATTATTATGTTAATATATTTTACATTTATTTTATTTGTACATTTTCATAAAAATATAATATTTCTAGAAACTTACCTTTGTATACAAATATATATAAAAATGTTTATTAAATATGAACAATTTTTTTTGTTTCAATTATCATATCCATTCATAAAATTTATATTTTTTCTTCATGATTCTATATTATTATATATATTTATATATTAATACAGAATATTCCATCACATCGGAGTAACTGTTTTGGTGAAATCTATATGAAAAAAATAAAAATAATTCATATAAACATATGTCCTATTTGACTTTGATTTTATATTAAAATATAAAAATTTTATGTTAAAATAATTCTATCGAATAACGATAGCAAATTTAATTCCATTATTTATAAATGAACTCGAATTTTATTGTATAAATTCTATATTCTAATTCTATAAATTTTCTTTTATCTTATATAACATTATTAATTATTAATCGTCGTTAGTCATTAATTACACTTATATAAGAATTTCATATGAAAATGAAAAATTTCTTCATTAAATCATTAAATAGTAGATAGATGTACCTAATATATGGCCTTGTCCAGTATAATACTGTTAAAGCAAAAAAATTGTATACAAAATCATTTTCCAAATGTCTGTCCAATAGAACATATAAATTCTATTGTTTTCGTGAATTCTTCCAAAAAAGAAATATTGATAAAAATTTTAATATTAATCATGCTCAAAGATTAGCATCAAATTTAGAAAAATGAATCCTTAATCGTATTCACTGAAATGATAAAGATAGCATTTGAATAGCAATAGCAGAAAATTATATCCATATGAGATTTTTAAAAAAAATAACTTTAAACCTAGAATAATTCTTGGCATATTTTTTTTTCAAATATTTGAAAAACAGAATTCTGAATTTGTTTATTGATAAAGCTGAATTCACCAAAAACAATGTAATAAATTTTTAATAATAATAAACATCATTGGAGTAAAAAAAATTTACATCAAATCATTTTCTTATGACACCAGACCAAATAAAAAATTTAGTTTAAATGTAATATGTAGAATATGAATATTCTATATATGAATTATATGAATAATATGAATAATAAATATTTTAATCACATCTTTCTTTTTCTTTAGGAATAGGAAGATTAATTCTATCTTAATTAATTTAGTTAATTTTTAATGTATAAATTTCGATATGATGTTAACAAATATATTTATTTAATATCTAATACTTATTTAATATACTGCATATTATTGAATGAAACTTCATTATTTTAATTAAGTGGCGAGATAATTTTTAAATGAACAATTTCAAAATAAATAGAATATAATAATAAATATTTAAATCTAAATAATAGAAGATTTTATTTCCTATACCCTGTATGCCCGACTTAAATCTAATAGATTTTTATTTATGAAGTTATTTAAAATCCATCATAAGATACTTTATTATATATATATATATATATTTATAAATCATTTGAATATTTTTGTGAAGAAAAACGAAAATAGTGTGTTGAAAAAATGTTGAAAAAAAAATTCATTATAATAAAGTCAAATAAAGCATACATTTATGAATTTTTTATGTTTTTATGTCATTCATTCACGATAGGAAACCTTGTATATTGATGGAATATCTTTGATGAATTGATTCTATACATCATACAAGCATAAAAATTGATATACAAAAATGTCTTGGTTGAAACTTATTTATTGTGTTATAAACACAACTTAAATGTTAAACGAAGCGAGATGGCAATAAAGTAAAACAACTATATCACATCATCTTGTTCACTAATTTGAGGTTTATGTTTTAAATGATATTTTTGTATATTAATTTCTATATTGTTTTGACTTTATCTTTAGAATCAATCTTCCAGATAAAAAATTCGAATATATTAACACTTTATATATTTCTTTTTTTTCAAAATATAAAAATACATACAAGGTTTTGTTATAATCTATTTTTTCCAAAACTACTTGTTATATCGACATGCTTTTCAAATTAAATATTAAAATTAATGCTAAAAATTAAATATCAAGATTTAAAATAAATAATATGAAAAAAAATATAAAAAATATAATGAATTTTTGAAGTGTATCTCAAAATTTAAAAAATTTTCTCTATCATTTTTTTTAAATATTAAAATTAATAAATAAAAAAATAAATAAAGATTAGATTAATAAGTTATAAATAAAGATTAAATATCAAAATTTAAAGTGAATAATAATATAATGAACTTTTGAAGTGTATCTTGAAATTAAATAAATTTTCTCTATCATTTTTTTTAAATGGAACAACATAATTAATTTTTTATTTATTTTATTATATAGTTACTCTATTAAAACATTTTATATTATCAGATCCTATCAGTTATTTAAAAAATATTTATATCTATAGTAGTTTTGAAGAAAATAACTTTATGCATTCTATTCTGAATTATATTATGCATCAAAAAAAAATTAAAATCTATCTAAATAAAAATCTATTCCAAATTAATTTACAAATTCAATTTTCATTTCATTTCAACAAAAATAATTTATACAACTAAATAAATATTAAATATTTAAAATTTTTCAATTTCTTTAAAAATTTTACTTTTTATATACACATATACAGAAAACAAAAGTCTGCATATTTTGAAAGTTAAAATTGTCCAAAATGTTATATAGAAATTATTACAATTATAATTTTAAAATTTGATAAAATAAATAGGTCGATAATATTGATTTATATACGTTCACATAGAGTAAAAACTCTTGAAATATACATTGTTCACAAGCATTTCAAAAAATTTTATGCAAACAAGGTGATTTAATGAAAACAACATCTCAATATGCACACATGTGCATGTATTTATGAATCATCAGTAACAAACTTCATTTCATCTAGAAGATAAAGAGAAATGGACTCGAAAAAGATAATTAAAAATTAATTAATTCTAGGTGGAGGTGGTGGTTGTGGTCTGCGGAAATAAATAATTAAACTAAGCATGCCTGTAAGTAGTCCAATAAGGTATAAATCCCAATTTTGACCTAAAAGCTGATCCCATTTATTTAAATGATCAGCAAGACTAAATTCTTGTAAATAATCTAATCCAAAAAGAAATGAAAGCTTAATAAGTGCCAGTGCTACAGGAATTCTTGCATCTGGACTAGCTTCAGCTGCAAGATCATAACATCGTTTGGCTAGATGTCGATCCTTTGCCAAACCCAAGCCACGTTCATGCATATATCCTAAGTTAAACATTGCTTGAGCATTGTGTTGTTGGTCAGAAGCTGATCGATAATGACTAGCTGCAGCCTCATAGTCAACTTTTGTTCCTCGTCCATAGTAATGAGCATCTCCTAATTTGACCTATCATTATAAATTTCTTATAAGTAAAAATATATATAATTTAATACAACTTAATTAACTTATTAAATTTTTTTAAAAATTATTTCTAAAATTTTTTATTGAAATTCCAAATTTTGCAAAAAATAAAAATAGAAAAAATAAATATTATGAAATAAATTAAAACTTATTTTTCATATATATATAACATATAAAACTTTTGATTTTATTATAAGTATATACTAAATATATATATATATATATTGATATATATGATATATGATAAATATATATGATAAAGGATTAATATTTAGACCGTGTAATATAATACGAAATATAATACGAAAAATAATACGAAGTATATACTTTGATATATAAAGATATATAATGAAGTAAGCATTTCATCTATTACAAAATATCAAAATATCAAAATGTGATATATATATATTTATTTAAAATCATATTTATAATAATATATTTATAATAAAAAAATTTTGATTGCATTTATATATTCAAAAAAATATGAAATTTAAAATATCTATGATTACAAAAAAAATAATAAGAAAACAATGCTAAATTAAAATTTTTAATTTTTTGAAAAATAAATAAATACATGAAAATGAATAGAATGAATAAAATATAAATTAATAATAGAATTAAATAGAAAGACAGAATATAAATGACAATATATAAATATTAAAAAAAAGATTTTAAAAACTTTAAAATATATACAAATATAATTAAATATAATAAATTATTTATGAATTATTAATATTATATAATTTGGCTAATTTTCGAAGTTCTGAAATAATTATATTTTATTGTATTCAAATATACAGTAAATAATAAAAGATAATAATAATAATAAGTAATAATAAAAGAATAATAAAAGAACAAACAAAGCATTACAAAATTTATTTTATAATTAAATTATATGTATAATGAATTAATTCATTATTTTATAATAAATAGGAAAATGAATTAAAAACAATAAAATGAAATTTAATAATTATAATAATAATGTATAATTATACAAACACTTATAATTAAAATATTTTTCATATTTTTCAGAAATATGAATGAAACAAAATTGATAAATTGATATTCATTGATATTTTTTATAATAATCAATAAAATTATTTATAAACTTTAACAATATATATTTAGTAATTAACAATTTTTATTAGACATCATAACAACTGAAGCATATTATTGTTGCTTTATGGACAATTAGCCAATTATAGACAATTTTTTTATAAACTCTTTTTATGATAGTATAATAAGTATAGTATTATGTCTAAGATATGTCTATGAAGCAACAATTCACGAACAAACAGCCTTAGATTTATTGTATTATTATAAACATTTATAAAAATCAATAATTAATAAATACCTGAGCAGCAGAATATCCTTGAGCAGCAGCTCTAGCCCATAAAGCAAGTGCCCTAACCAATCCTTCTTCTTCTGATAATATTGTAGTCTCTCCTTTATCCAGTATAAATGCAGCATTACTTTGTGCTACCTCATAACCCATCTCTGCAAGGAGAGCATAATTGACGAAAGCTTCATTTATTCTACCTTCTCTATAATCTGTATGCGCAATCATTAATTGGTCACTCCATTTGCCCCTTTCAGCAACATTTTTCAGAAGTTCAACAGCAGCTGGACAACTACGCATCATGCCTGTACCAGTAGCATGCATTTGTGCCAAGTTATAGAATGCCAAAACATGACCAGATTGGCTTGCCAAACTAAAATATTTGTTGGCTAATTTATAATCACGTCTTACTCCTGTACCACCTATTAAACAATTAAACTATTAGAATAAATTTATTACATATTAATATCATAACTATCAAAATATTATTTTAAATTCAGGAATTACTTTTCTTTTATTTATATTTTTTTCACCTATTTATTTAAAATCATTGTAATTTATATATTATATATTCAAAATTAATTAAAAAATATTTTTTAAAATAAAAAATATTCTAATAAAAAATGTTATTTTAATAAAAAAATCAAAAAGTTAAAATTCATAAGCAAGATTCATTTTAAGAAAATATATAAATTATATGCATATTATATATGCATATAGATTATATCCCAAATAAGTACTTAAATACATCAAACTATTATATTTTTATTAAAAAATAAAAAATAAAAATAAATATAAAACACATGTGCACGTATGCAAAAAGATATTTTAGGTTTTAACGAACATTATTAATATATTAATTATAAATTAATAAATAATTGTAAATTAAAATAAAAAAATTTATATAAACATAGATTATTTGAAACTTTAAAAAGTTATGATGAAAATATAAAAAAACAATATAATGATAAAATTAATGATAAAATATGAATAGAAATTAGCACATAAAAAGAATAGAATCATTATTCTTTTATTAATTCTTTTATAAATTAAATAATGATGTGATATATTAAGGAAAATTTGATAAAATATTTGTCTATTTTCATTTTCGATTTGTAAATGTTTATATTTATTATTATATATAATAATTCTATTATCTAAGGATAATTTGATAAAATAGATTAAAATTTTGAATGGATAAAAAATACATATAATAATAAAATATATAATATAACATATAATAGCGAAAAATATAATGAATATTACAAATTATCATATTAATATAGATCCATATAAAATCAGTACAATCTATATAATTCATAAATTTTCTAACATTATAATTTTTTAGCAATATTAATACAAGTATTAATTATTATATTAAAATTTATATAATATATATATATATTTACATAAATATATATAAATTGTAAAATCAATATAATAAATGTATATATGTATGCATGTATGTATGTATGCATGTATATATGTATGTATGTATTATATATATATAATTAAAAAATAAAAAAATATGAATTTGTAAAATTAATTTTCTAAAACTCACTAAAATACATGTTGCCAAGTTGAAGTTGTCCATCAACCCATCCTTGTTCTGCAGCTTGGCTAAAGTATTGAAGAGCTTTCGCAGTATCTCTTTCAACTCCTCTTCCATAAAGATACATAAGTCCTAAACCACTTTGTCCAACAGGATTTCCAAGTTCAGCAGCTTTTTTGAAGTACTTGTATGCTGTTTCATTATCTTGTTTTACTATGTCACTGCCTTCTAAATAAATCTATAAAAAAAATTATTATTAGTATATAATTAAGCAATTTTAATATTAACATTAATTCAATACTAATTTTCACATATAATAAATATAATATGTATAATATACAATAATAAGTTATTATTCAATATATATATTTATAAAAGGAAAATTTAATTCAAGAAAATATCTTAACAAAATAAATCTCAATAAAAATTTAATATTTATTACTTTTCCTAGAAAAGCCATAGCAAGAGGATTTCCAGCATCAGCAGCATGTTGAAAATATTGTAATGCTCTTTCATGATCTAATGGTACACCTCTTCCACCTTGATAATGTAATTGTCCTAATCCCACTTGAGCTTGTATGTCTCCTTTTTTTGCTAATAATTGGTAATATTCTATTAAATCTTGGTCAAAGATTCCTGAACTATATGCAGGATTTTCTTGTTCATCTAGAAGTCTAACTCTCTGAACAACTGGACCTCCACTGAGAGAAACTTCTTCTGCAACTTTGTTGGCTACTTTACGATAAAAATCTAAAGCCCTTTCACATGAAGCTGGAGTTGTAACTCCAGCCCAATGACGATAACCTAAAGCCATTTGTGCACGAGTATCTCCACCAAGAGCTGCTGCTGTGTAATGAAGCAATGCCTTTGCTTGTGAAGCTTGTACTCCACCTAAACCAGTTGCATATAAAAAACCCATACCCTACAAATAATATATTCATGAATATTTTATTAGTTTATAAACTATATTTTATTACAAACTAAACAATGAAAATAATGATTCATTAATAAAAATAATAATTTACAAACCATATGAGCAGATGGTAAACCAGTTTCAATAAGTTCTTTAAATATCTCATAAGCTGCTGGAATATCTTGACCAGAAGCTGAACCAGATTGAGTTCCTAATAATTGAGCCCATGCTATCATAGACCAAGCTTCACGATGCCCAAGAATTGCTGCAGATGTTAATAACTTATAAGCTTCTTCTTTATTTGTGCGTGTAGCATTTAAGAGACTTTGTGCCTTCTTAAATATCAGCTCCGCTGAAAATTTAAAAAAATTTATTTCATTTAAAGTGAATAATTATTTAAATTCTAATTATATAAATTGAATCATTTTATATTTTTCATATATTTTATATATTAAATATATTTATGTCTGAACTATTATATGAACTATTATATGTGTTTACTAATTCACATTCCTTATATTAATTGATTCAACAAAAACTATTTTGTGAATGTTTATGCTTATATATTAAACATATTGTAATATCTACTCATAATATCTACTATGTTTATAAAATTTCTCTTCCAAAGTTTTTAATAACTTGTATTTTCTTTTCCAAAGAAATATAGAATATATATATATGAATAATATATGAATAATATATTTGAAAAAACCACAAATAAATTTAGCATTGAGAAACATGATCTAAAATAATTAAAAATTTTAAGATTTACGATATGATTTTTGCTATTGAAATATAAAAACAAAAAAAAAAAAATTAAGTACTAATTAAATTTGCAAATACATCTTCTAACATGTATCATGTAAGAGTTGGTTTATAAATAATAAAAACATTAATTCTATTTTTCAAAAATAATAACTAATATTATATATAATAAAGTAAATCTATCTAAGAACATTTATAATATTGAAATCTATTTGTGAATATTTATGAATATTTTTTGTTTGAAATAAAAATAAAAAGAATAAATAATTATTTTAAATAAATTAAGAAATATATTTATTTGAAATAAAAATATTTGCAAATAAAACTTTTTTGAAACTTTACTTGAAAAATAAATTATTTTCAAATGATTATTTATCAATTTTTTATTTATTTATTTCAAATAATAATAGAAAATAAAAGTAATAATAATAACAATATATAAATAAAATATATATATATATTAATTATATATATTTATAATATTATATAGATAAATATATATAAATAAATAAGTAACAAAATTCTTTATATGTAATAGATTTTTAGATTAAAAAATGCATAAATCAAAAATAAAAAAAAAATATATTTAGACAAAAGAAAACTTGCTTTGAAGAATAAAAATTCTATTAAAAAAAATTCCATTATAGAAAAATATTTTTATATTTTTGCAATCAAATATCTAAATAGCAAATGAAGTATAAATATTAAAATAATTTATCTTATATTATTATACAAATAATAATTTCATTTTAATAATTATTTAAATAATAATTTCATTTTAATAATTATTTAAATAAGAATTTATTTTAATAATGGCTAATCTTAAACTTATCTTAATAAAAAATTTTAACTCAATATTAATTATGAGCACATTTTAATAAATTTTAATTTAAATACCTTCTTGTTGCTCTGGAGTAAGTGGTTCCTGGGTTTCTTCATTAAATGGTTCAAGTTGCTCTTCATCATTCCATATTTCACTATCTTCTTCTTCAATTCTTAAATTATTATTTGGTAAATCTATATTTTTAGTTTGAGCTATCATTGCTTTCATCCAAACGTTCTTCATTACAGGATTTTCATCTTTTGTTTTTGGTTCATTTTCTGTTTCCTCTTTTTGTTTCGTAATTTTTTCATTGAGATGATATGGTTCAGAAGCTGGTACGATCTTTAGAATTGTATCATGTAAAGCTTTTAATTCTTGCAAATGTTCAAATGCATTTTCTTCTAAACTAACATCTTCTTCTGTTTCTTCTTCGGAAGTATCAGATCGTTTTTTGGAAATGACTGATTCCGAAGTAACAGACATTACCAATAAAAGTAAAATTAACTCTTTTCGTAACTTCATTTTTCAATTTATATTTTGATTGTACTTTTGTTAATCAGCTGATATAAATAAAGAAAAAATAATTACTTCTTTAAAATCACAATTTTAATTAATCAATTAAATTATTATATCATAATAGTTTTGTAGTATAGAATTAACAAAAAAAAAAAAAAACCTTATACTTCATACATTACATAATTTTATATCTTTATATTTTTAATAATTAATTCAAAATAAAAAATATAATATATATATATAATATAAACAAAAATAGAAAGAAGTATAAAAATTATTAAACTATTCTCTATATAAAAAAATAATTCAAATATTAAATCAAATATTCTCTTCAAATAGTATTGAAGAGAACATAATCTAATGTTAATTTTTCTGCAAAAAGATATTTAAAGCTCATATGAAAGTGACAGTAATATATTTTCTCTATATAATATTATTTTTATTATAATTATAATATTCCAAACAATACAGTTTATTATTTCTTAAAAAAAATATTAAACTATTTGTAATAAGAAGTCATTGATTTAGGACATTATTTATTGATTAATATTTTAATTTTAATATTGCAAAATTAGTAATATGGATATTTCTCTGAAATTTTGATGATTTAATAATAATTATTCATATTTTCCAAAAATTACAATCATATTAATCAAAATCTATATCTATCAAAAAATATTGCTCATTCTATTGAACATAAAATCTAATTAATTACTTATATCAGATTGTTACATCTAAATTTTAGCTTAACAAATTTAATTATTTTTTATTTACAAAGCAGTACATATTCATACTATTACTATTTTATATTATTATTAAGATTACAAATAAGAAAATACCTCCTAAATTAATGATTTTTCTAAAAAAAAAAAGAGATAAATTATATTTTTATTTTAATTAATATTAATTAATTAATATGAAAAAATGATTTTATTTAAAAAGATATATTCATATGAAATATTTAATAGAGTTTTACATATTTAAAGAAAAATTTACATTACATTATGTCCCATTTGAAATTCAATTTTATTTTCTTTAAACATAAAAGTTATAATTAATTATTTATTTATTTAAATTTTTTGTTAATCATTTAAATTAAAATTATTTATAAATTAATCTAACATAAATTTGAGTTGTTTATAATAATAATAGTAATAAATAAGTTGCAACCAATACTTTTTTTATATCAATATTTATTTATTTTAATTTCTAGAATCAATCCTCTAAAAATATCCACGAATATATTAATATTCTATATATGTACAAATAAAATACAATATTATAACTATAAACTTATCCATATTTTTACAATTTTTACAAAAATGAAACAAATTTTGAAAAAATGTTATATCTTTTCATAATGTAATAATATAAAATGAAAAATCAAAAAAAATTATTTTCTTTATAAATCTGAAAAAAGAAAAAAATGTTCTCTTAAACTTGTATTTTAAATTATTAATAAATATAAACTCAATAATAATTTTAATATTTTTATATTTATCAATTTTTATATTTAATTATTTGAGAACAAGAATCACTAAGAGTATTAATAATTATATTATATAGTTAAACTTTCTTCTATGATTTTTATTCAAATTTATATTCTATTCATTCTTTGATTTTTGCAATTGTTATTAATTTTTGATTTTTTTGACCATGAATTTTTTTATCAGAATATAAAACATAAGTTTTTAATAATATTGAAATTAAAATTTATAATTAATCATGATAATAAATCAATTTCAATAAATCAATTTTTCAAATCACATTTTTATCGGGATATCAATAAGAGTTTTATCCTGCTAAAAAATAATTCTCTCAATTCTTCATCCTTACATTCCAACATTAATCTTAACATTAAAAACCTTAAAAAAATAAAATATATATATAATGAAATCAAAATATAAAAAAATTTTATATTTTAATATAAACAATTATAATAGAATAATTATATAGTCAGAGGAAAAAGTTCAAAGAAGCTAGAAATTAATAATATTGCAAAAATTAAAGAATCTATTTGAAAAGAAATAACAAAAGAAAATCTATTAATATATCTATAATAATATAATTACTGATATTCTTAATAACTTATCACATATAATCTAAAATAAAAAAAATTGATAAAAAATATTATTACTATATTAAAATTACATATTATTATTACTAGTTTATTACTATTTTAAAAAATCTAAAATATAATTTTAAACTTTTTTTTTCAGATTTATAAATATAAAAAAATTTTTTATCCTTATTTTTTCATTTTTCTAATGCATTATATTCCAATTTTTGTTTCTTGTAAAAATTATAAAAATATAAATGAATTTATAATTATATTATATATATAAATGTATTTATAATAAAAATATAATAAAAAATAAAAATTTAAATAACTTATTAATATAAATACATAATTATTTTTCTTTTTCCAATAATTATAATATAATAATCGATATATCCAAATATAGAACAAATAGTTAAATATTAATATATATTATTTTTATTAAATATTCAATCATTTATAAGGTATATTTCAAAATATTAAAATATTTAAAATTTATAAAAAATGATTGATAAGAAATGATTAATATTTTTTTTTTATTATGTTATTCATTTCAAAATTTTTAAATTATATATTTAAATTATATTATATATATTATATAAATTTTTTTATTAACATATTATACATGACCAAATTATATGATAATTAAATCATTAATAAATTATTTTTAATAAAAGAAATATATATAATAAAAATGTTTGGATAATAATTTTTATTTTAAATCTACTACTATTGCTTTACAATTATAAAATAAAATTTTTATTCTATGTATATATTGTCATAAATATAAAAATCAGTTTTAAAATACATCATTTTTAATATATAACAATAAAAGATTTTATATTTGTGTTATAACATTTGTTTTGTATTGTAACCTAAATTGTAAGAATATTACGAATATACGTAAAAAAAAAATAAATTACATTGAAATAATTACTTTAGATTCTTACTTTTAGTTTGAACAGCTTGATAAAGATATTCTTGAATTCATTTTAAGAAATCTGTCTGAAGAATACGACTTTTCGTGACATAAAGATAAAGTTACGTCATTGAAATACAACAACGCACATCTTCAGTTATCGCACAAATTAGTATTTATGACTACTTTAAAAATATTTTCTCATGTTAAATAAGTAATACTTTATAATTATTATATAATCATTGACTTCAAAAATATGTTATATATTTAATAATTTCTACTCAGCTGACTCTTTTAAAAAATTTTGCGTTACATTGCTTTTTGTATTAAATAACTGAAGTTAGCTCCAAATTATATAAATATTAGTTATTTCAGAAAATAAATAGATAAATATTTAAAACTAAAAAACTCGTATTTTTGATAAGAATATATAACAATTTATCAAATATATATATATATATAAATTTATTCCAATAATAACATAACCTGCAAACAAACATGACTTAAAAATTTAATAAACTATATAATGACTATTTATATTTACTATATAGTGAAAAAAATGAAAAAAAATAAATAAAATTATATATTTCATTGAATTAAAATTACAATATATATTATTGTTAATAATCATTATTAATTATTATTTTTAATTAATAAACAACTATCATAATTTTTATTTCTTTTCGAAATAAATATATATTTTATTACATTATTATATATATAATTATAAATTATACATTAATTATTATATACATAATAAATTAATAAGTCTTGTAAATCATAAGAAGTAAAAAAATTAAAAAATATAAAATGTAAAATTAATCTATTCAAATAGAGTTAATATGTTAATATATTATCAGTATTGATATTGATATATTTGTTTAAAAAAGCATAACTAAAAGGAACTTTTGGATATTTATATCAAAATAAATTTTTAATTGAAAATATATAATTTTATACATTTTAAAAAATTTAATTACCTAAATGATGCTTAGATTCCTTTTGATTAAAATGAATTTTCCATAATAAATTCTATTTATACAAATAGATTTATCAAGTAATATATATGTATATTACATATTTAAAATTATGATTTAAATAATAAAATTATATAAATGTAATAGAATTATTCATAATAATTATATTAATATTAATATTAATCATATTAATATTATAAGTAAGTAAGTATCTATACCATAAAATTTAATTTTTGGAATGATTATATAACAACATTTAACATAATATTGAATTTTGTAACGAAATAATGCAATATTTGATAGTAAATTGTTAAAATTTGATATAATTTAATTGTAATAATATTCACACAAATAGTTGTATTAAATACTTACAAATCTATATTCATTATTAATTTTTCTTTTTATATTTATTTATATAGGTGTATTTTATTTTTCAAGTATATTGTATTCATAAAAAAAACGAAAAAATGGTGGATTTACACGGGAAGGATAAAGGAAATATTTCATTACCGGCAAAATTACAATCATATGATGAAGATGATGAAAAGAAACCAACGATTATTAATATGCAAAAAACTTTTTATACTATTAAAATCGCAGACATTGAATCTAGAATAAACAGGTAGAATGAACAAAATAAAATTGAATTTTATTATTAATAAATAAATTTTGTATTTCGTTATATATTATATTGTTTTATATTTAATATTAACGTAAGAAAAATCTTTTGAAAACATTAAAGATCATAATATTAAAGTTAATATTTAGATTAGATGAAAGAAATGAAGAATTATTAGAAGAAATTGAAACTACAAATGAACTTTCAGCTACAATAGATACAGAAACGATTGAAGAAATTACAAATTTAAACAAACAGTTTTTAACACAAAATAATTTGGTAGAAAGTTTAAAAAATAAAATCAATACTATAGAAAATGATCGAATAGAAAATCAACGATTATATGAAGAGAAAAAGGAATTATTTAATCAAAATTATAAAAAAACGAAATTTGAATTAATTTCTCAAGCTAAAGTTCTAAGTAATTTAAAAATTTTTCATTATTTTATTCCTTTGTTATTTTTATCATTTATTTATTTCATTTTTTGATTTTTTATATTATCAACTATCATAAAAAAAATTATTTTTTTAGATGCGGAAATTAATGTTTTGCAAGATTTTAAAAGAGTGCAAAATATATTACAAGAAAAACTTGAAGAGAACGAAAAACAAATGGTAGAAAATGAAAAGAAAGTAAAAGAAACTGTAGAAATTGTTAATCGAAAAATTGAATTCGATAAAGAAATGTATAAAAAATTTATTCAATTTATATATTATCAAAAATTGATTTTATTTATTTTATCATGAAATAAAAAAATAAGAAAAAAAGGTAATTATACATTATAAGAAAAGTAGCTTCAATCATCTTGATTTTAATATATGCAATTAAGGATATCATATTATAAATAATTTTTCATCATAATTTAATTGGCAATCTATTGATTTTTGAAATATTTTTTGAAATATATAAATATTATAAATGGCAATTATTATCATATTGACTTTTGCATATATATATGTGTATCTGGAATAATGTGTGTATCAATATATAAATCTGTTTCTATAAACATATTATAGTGACCAGTATTCAAAATATATAATAAATAAAAATTAAAATGATAAAAATTGTTTTATATTATATAAGTTATTATATTTATATTTTTTTATATTATTTTTGCATTCCTAATATTTTTTATGGATAAACATTAACTGAGATGATATTAATTTATCTATATTATTTAGTTATATATTTGAGTAACAATCGCCACAATATGTATATATATAAATATAAATAATCAAGATGATATCTTTAATAATATCAAAATTAAGATGACCAAAACTACTTTTTTTATAATGTATGATTACTGAAAAAAATTCTTGTGAAAAAATGATTTATAAAATTTTTTCAATTTAGGCTTAAAAATGAAATGTACGATTGTCTTCTTGATTTGGCAGCACAATTTCAAATGCAAGTTAATAAACATATAAATTTACCAAATCAAAGATTGATGAGAGAAAATATTATGTTGAAACATGAATTATTACAAATTTCCGAGAATATTTCATCAAAAATGGATACTGAACTTTATTTAAAGTAATAGTTTAAATTTTAAATTTTTAAATTTTACAATGAATATATAATTAAAATATTTTCTTTTTTTATTTATTTGCCACATTTATTTGAAATATTTTTTATTAATAATCAATTTATAAAAGCAATTCATTAAATGATATCAAACATATTTATTATTTAGCAAATTTTTTATTTATTAATTAGTAATAATAGTTTTTACTAATTAACAGTAATACTTTATTTGATTTACTCATAAAAATTATTTATGCTTTTTTGTTTAATCAAAAGAATTAACAAATAATTATATTTCATATTTTATATTTATAACTGTATATTATTTTTTTGTATTACATCTTAGATTTTATTATTAAAAATAATCAAATTCTATCTTCATATTTATAATATAATTTCAATGTAATTTTAATGAATTTCTTATATCAATTATAGATATTCATATCTCTTTCTTCTTGTTTATGCTTTTGTTGTTATAGAAAATCACAAATTAATTATAAAGAGAAATTGGATACACAATCTATGTTTATAAAAGATAATATAAAAATTTCAAAAATACAGAATATAATAATAAAATATATAAGAAAAAAATTTGAAAATGCAAAAAAAAATTTATCACATATTCCTATTCCTGAGCGTGCGAAACAAGGAGAATATATAATATTGATAGAAAAAACTACTTCTGAGCAATATAATATTCATTTTCGTCTCGCATCATTAAAAACAATACTTCATAAAATAAGATTGAATATTAATCTTACAAAACATTTTTTGAAATTAATAGAAGCTAAAATAAGAGCAGTTTTTGAGACTATTTATGATTTAAAGTACAATGCAACATGTTTACTAAAGGTTTTTAGTAATTTAATATTTTAATTTAATATTTTTAGTAATTTAATTCTTATTTAATATTTAAAATTTTATATAAATTTTAAATATTATATAAATATGTAGATAATATTAAAAATGTTTAATTATATCAAATATTAATTTCATGCATTAATTAATTTAAATTATATATTTTATAGTATCCTTATAGTCGTTGGGATTTAATAACAATGAGTTGTATTGAAGTGTTTCTATTTCTGAAGAATATACTTATTAGAGGACAAATTAAATTTAACAATTATGTTGTTGAATCGTAAGTAATAAATAAAATTTTCTTAAATATTCATTTATTAAATAATTTAAATAATTATTAATTAAATAATTTATTATTAATTAAATGATTATTTGATGATTGTAGTTTGTTTCTTTTGTAGTATATTTATTAATATACTTATATTTTAAAATTTTTTATTAAAATAAAATTACTTTTAAAAATAGTTTATTTTTATTTCTCTAATCTATTCAAAAGCTGATTAATTCATTTTTCAATAATAAATTTTAAAAATATATCTTTATAAAAAATTTTTATTTTATATTTTTAATCTTTTCTAAAATAATTGAAAAAATTATTTTGTATATGTATATATATAAAATTATTTTGTGTATGTATGTAAATGCATGTATATAATATGTTTATTATTGAAAGTAATATTATTGAAAGTTATTAAATTAACATATAAATAAATTAAGGACAGAATCTATACCTGACAAATTAGAATGTTCTTATAAAGATGTAAAAGAAATTCCAACTATAGAAGAATTGATAACATTTATAACAAAAAAACCCTTAAGTAAAGAAATCTTCGATAAAGTAAATAAATATTTTTATTAAATTAATATATGTAATTCTTGAAATTTTATATTTTATATATTAATGATTTATAATTATTAGACAAAACAAATTGAAAATTTGGATGAGAAGAAAGAAACATTTATTGAAAATAACGAAATTAATGAAATAATTTCCGAACACTTTGTTGAAATTATTTCCAAAGATAATATTGATTTAAATCTAGAAAATAATTATGAATTATCTAAAGATGATGAAGATGAATCAGTATTTGATACCGCTGGAGAATAAAATTTGATATTAAAAATTTTATTTATTGCTAAATGTTTCATCAAATAATTTTTTAAAAATATTATGTATAAAACTATTAATAAATTAAAAAAATATACTTATATCTATAAACTAAATAATATAAAATTATTTCTCACATATTTACTATCTAATATATCAATATTTTTATTTTTTAACAAAATTATAATTTTTTACTTTTTTTATTTTTTTCATGTAGATTAAAAATAATTCAGTTGTTATTGATGTACCATTATTATAATAATAGTCATTATATATTTTATCATAAATTATTTGATTAATTTTTATATTTTTAATAAATATAATATTTTATATTTTATATTATATTTGTATATTATAATATATATTATATATTATAAAGAAAAATTTAATCAATTATAATTTAAAAAAAATAATTTTATAATATGTATTTAATTCAAATTATAATTAAATTTTTTTGTATAAAATTTTTTATCCAAATTGTAGAAGCATGATACACAAATAAAAACAATAAAAAAATTATATGTAAAATAAATGCTATATAAAATATAACATTTATCTATAACTTTTTTAACTTTGCTAAATATCATTTAAGTGTATGTATAGCATAATAAACTTTATTAAAAAATTCGAAATTTCATTTTAAAATGAAATTTAAAATATTGCAATTTCATTTTTTTTAATTTATTGCTATATACACATTTAGATTACATTCAATATTTGTTTATAATTTCATAACAAGACATTTGTAAAAAAACTTCATATAATATTTTCTTTTTATTTTCACTTATAGATTATATTCATTTAATTTAATTGGAGAAATAAAAAACTATGTATATGTATAAATATAATAAGCTATATAGAAAATATTTTATTAATATTTCACTAATATTATTAATAAAATAATTAATATTATATTAAAAATTATATAAAAATTATTTATTATTTATTTATTACATATTAATATAATATGTTATAATATTTATATTATATTTATATATACAGATTAATATTATATATTAATAACATTATATATTATATAATCTAACATTATATATTATTATATTATAATTATTAATTATTTGTTATTTATTTATATAATTTATATTATAATAATACGAAATATCTTATTTAAATAAATTCATTGAATATTTATCTAATTGTATACATATTTAATATTTTCTAATAATAAAAAAAATAATAAAATTAAAAAATATCTGATTAAGATTATAAATTAAGGTTATATTAATAAATTTAATTAATATCTACAATTTTATTAATTTATAAAAAAATATTTTTCACTATATTAATATAAATTTATAAATTTATATATTTGTATTAACATATATGATATATTAATAACACAAATTGTACAATAAAAAAAATAATAAAAAATATATAATTAAGATTTATTATTTTAAAATATTTAAATTCATAAAGATATTATCAATATTTAAAAAATTCTAAATACATCTAATTTAAAATTTAAAATTACTACTTTCTTGATACAAATTGTATTAATTTTTAATAAATAAACATTATTTACTAAGAATATTTTTTATAATAATGTTGAAATTTTCAATAATACGATTCGTTATTATAAATATGTAAGTTAATAATAAGTTATCAATTTCAATGATTTTTTTATTTAAATGATTTCATCTATTTTAATGATTATTTAAAAAAAAAAATTTCTACAGAATAATTTTTATATTTTCACACATTTTCATACAAAACTAACTTTAATTTTTTTGAATTCAATTTTTGTTTTTTTTTTAATAATAATTTATTATAATTAAATAATTGATAATAATATATTGTAGAAATACATACAATTTTTAATTTTTATAAATAAAATCTAAATAACATAACTTCTCTTTTAATGAAGAATTTTCTAGAAACTTATTAATATTTTCTATCATGTTTTTTTTCATTTTTTAAAGTTTTGAACTTCTTATTTTATCGTAATAATCAATAAAATTAGATAATATTATATATCATAAGTAGTTTAACAAATTTATATATAAACAAAATGTAAACAAAACTATATAATTAAAAATGTAAAGAAATTAAGATCAAATTTATAATTTAGAAATAAGAAACTAGTTTTTTATATAATAATTTATTTATGGAATTATTATTATAAATAATGCAATAATAAATATACATAAAACATAAACATAACGCATACAAAATAATTAAATAAATAAATATTTTTATAAGAGCTCATTTTCATAAAAATAAATAATCGATAAGATTTATGATACTGATAAATTTTATATAATATTATATAAATTCTAATATTGACATTTCTACGAAATTTGATTCACTTATATAAATAAAATTTAAGCTAATTATTTGAAGAATTACATTTTATGATAAAATAATAAACAGTATTCATTGAAAAAGCAATTTACATAAATATATATGAATTTATATATATGTATATATATAGATTTCTCTTACAAAAATATAAAAAAAATCGATATGTCAATATCTATCAATGCTAATTAATTAATATATTATCTATAAAATATTTAAAAAATTTTATATATTATATATAAATATTACATAATATATAAAACATTAATATCACTATATGAATATTATTTTTTAATTTTTGAAATACAGATAATTTGATTGATCGTATAGAATATCTGGATATATTTAATATCGATATACATTCTTTTTCGATAGATTTAATTTTAATATAAATGTTTTTCCATTTTTAATATTTTTAATATAAATTATTGATGTTAACAATAAATGATGTCAATTAAAAATACTCAATTGCAATTTATTCAATGAAATTTGGAGTATATATATAAAAAAAATTTGATGATTCTGCTATATATCGAGATACTAATAGAAAAAAATATCAATATTTTCAGAAGATCGATTCATCACTATTTCTATTAAAAAATAAGATAAGAATATACAATGTATCCCAAAAGTCAACCGCAAAACTTAACTGATTCCTAAACTGATTTCAATTTTTTCTTTTACGAAAATTTTTGTTTTGATTTTATTAACGAATTATTAATAAAAAAATATTGACCAATCATAGAATACATAGACTTGTCACGTTGGGTTATAATGTTGAGTATCGCTGGCGAATCATCAATAAATAAATTGAAGCAATATGTGTCGAAATATGCTGAATAATTATTGGATAAAAATTATATCGAATTATATCTTATTCATAAATATTGAATAAAATAATTTTGATATATATTACCTTGACTTGATTATTTATTTGTGTTTAATGTCTCACTGGTATATATTAATATTTCCGTCGCGCGATAATTCTATGCGTTCTGTAATTGGTCAATGTTTTTAACAAATTAAGAATTTGTTTTTAACAATATATATTAATAAAATAAAAATTTTCAGAGATAAACAAGGTACTTGAAATCATCAAATATTATTAATTTCGATATAATTTTTATTAATCTTTATTAAACTTCTAGGATATCCTATAAAAACATTCATATTTTCTCAAAATTTAAATTTAATATTTGAAACATTATATTTAAAATTATATTTAAAATATTTTTAAAATTTATTTATGTAATAATATTATCTTATTTATAACTTATTTTAAGTTTGAAAATATTTTATTATATTCTTTTTATTTTTTTATTTATATTATGTATTATTTTATTTAGATTTTATATTTTATTATTGTTAAAGTTTGTTAATTTTATTAAAATATATTATTAAAAATTTAATTAAATAAATATATTCATGCATTTTTTAACAAATAAATAAAATATGATGTTTTTTAATATATTTAGATTATGTAGATTAGTTCAAATTAAAAAGATAATAAATACAAAAAAAAAAAAATAAAAAAATTGATGTAAAATCTTAATATATTTTTTATTTTATAGATTATAAATTTAAATCTAAAAATAAGTATTATTTTAAATTTTTATATATTTAATTAATAAATACAATTATTCGTCAAAATTTGATTTATTATTGAAAAATTATCAATTCTCTATGAATACGCCATAATATATTTGCTTACATAAAGATTCAGCTTGTTCTCGACACACGTGTTGCGTATGCGTATATACATGCGCGCATCACCTGTGGTAGCGTAGTGCAGTCAGAAGGCTGGCCACAACAGCAGAGAAAAAGTTGTACTTACCAATGGCTGTCATTGCTTTTTCTGACAGATGTTTTTACGTGCTTTATCACGCGAGTTTCGCCTTATTCGAACAGATTCTTATGATAATTTCATCTTTAGGCATTTTGTGAATCCAATATTATTACAGTAGTAAAAAAATATTGAACTAAGAGTGCTCTTTTAAATTTAAAGGGTGCGTCATTGGAATTCCAAGGATCACGATCTTGAAAAGATTATATAGGAAGCTAAAAGAATAAAAGAAGGAATAAAAGAAGTGCGAACGAAATTACGTGAAATAAAGAGAGTGACTAAAAACAAAGGGTATGGCGAAGACGTATGATTATTTGTTCAAGTTGTTGCTGATTGGTGATTCAGGGGTCGGCAAGACGTGCGTCCTCTTCAGGTTCTCTGAGGATGCTTTCAACACGACCTTCATCTCGACCATTGGTAAGTTATTATATCCTTTTTCTTTTCTTTTTTCACTGATTTGTTCTTTTTTTACTTTTATTCACTTATTGATATGAAAATTTCAAAGTTAAATTTAATGATTAAATATTTTTCATTAAGATATTACTTTATGTTTATATGTGCGTGTATGTGTATTTATATGTGTATAAATTATTCATAAAATTTTTATATATACAAAAAAGAATAATTATTAAGAAAATATTTTTGAGATATATGATATTTTTATTTTAATTTTAATTTTAAAAATGTAAATGATTATTTGATTTGTTTGAGAATTTTCTTTAAAAGAAATCAGATGTTCATTGCTTTGTAATGATCATTTGTTGAATAAATTTAATACTATTGCAGTAATAATTATAATAAAAATATTTCAATAATGCAGTTTGCATATTACTTTGTATTTATAATTTATATATCTAAAATTAATACAGATTACCTTTTCTTATTCAGTAAAATTTATTTTTAGAAAAATATTAATAATTAATTTATACTAATAATTAATTTTATTTATTTATTTGATTATCTATCTTTAACAATTTTATATATACATATTTTTGTATATAATGTAACATATTTATATTTCTATATAAATACTTATCTATTTATATATTTTATGAAATATTCGTGCAACTTTATAAATTCTTATCTATATATTCATTTGTCTATATTCATTTTCATATATTGTATAGTTTTCAATATAATAGTTTATTTATTCAATATTCATATTCATATTCATTTAATATAATTAATTTTTTGTTTGGGAACATAAAATGTCAATGTTATAATTAAATATTACTAATTATTTATTGTAATAATAATATTTTTATCTTTATTCTCATTTATTCGTCTATTCATTTATCACTAATCTTACTATTATTAAAAGTTTAATTGCTAAATATTTAATATCTAAATATTAATATTTTTTTATTTATCCTTTAATTTTTCCAAATTTTTTAAATTATATATTATGATTGATAAACTTTATAAATTTTTAAATAAATAAATTAAAAATATTTTTAATATATTTTCATAATTTTTTTTATAATTTATATTATGATTAAAAATTTTTATAAAATATTTATAATATTATAATTTAAGTATGAAATAAATATAAAAACTATTTTATAATTATATTATAAATAACGTATAAAAATTTTAACGATATAATAATAATATATATTTTTTTATAAATATATTAAATATAATTTCAACAATTCATTTATATAAATCTTTTATTTGCTAATCAAATTTCTAATGTGTCATTGTAAATAAATTGAAAAAGATACTGATATATGAGAAATAAGATTTCTATTAGAAATATCATAATACTTGATATTACTATATATGTTGTATATTATTATTTCATTCATTATTATATTCATTTAGATATCATTTTATATAAAAATGTATGATATAAGATAAAAATTAAAAAATTAAGTTTTTATTGATTATAATTTTTTCATTAATGTAAATTATTTATTTATTTAATGTAAATTAATTATATAGTTATATTTTTATTATAAAATTATATAAATAAAATTATAAATATATTTAAATATTATGAAAATTAAAAATATTATAATTTTTTATTAATATTATGTTTATAAATATTTTAATTTTTATAATTAAGTACACGAAAAGCCAAATTATTATACTTATTTTTTTATGTTGTTTATATAAATATATTTAAAATGAAAATTTTAATAATTTAATATATAAAAATTAATATATTTTTAGTAATTATTATTAAAATATTTTTAAATCAAATAATTTTAATCAACAAATAAGATAAAAGATGCATTATGCAATGGAATGATTGTATATAAAAAAGTTATAAACAGAAACAGATTTTTAGAATGTTTTTCTGTTAAATATGATTTGATTTTCAGTATATTTGTTTTCTTTTTTGAAAATAAATTTTATAATTGTATAAAATAATAAATTTATTTTAATGTGAATATATATCTGAATAATATATATGAACTATTCTAAATATATTGTAGATTTTTTGTAAATATTTATAAATATAATTTATAATAAATTTTAATAATTATAATTTTGATTTAAATCAATTTTGATTAAATGAAGTGAAAAATATTTTTAATAAATATATATATTAAACAGATATTATAGTTTAGTTTTTATTAATTTATAGTTATTTATTAAATATTTAATTCTTAATTTCTCTAAATTTAGGATTCAATCTAATGTTTTTACAAAAATATTTTTAATGTTTATTAATGTTTAAAATATTACATTCATAATTTTCAAAAATTAAAAAAATTACAATATTATTTATTTATTTGTTAAATATATATTTTTTTTATTAATAATTTCTATTTCATATTTGTTTCATGCTTTCAGGAATTGATTTTAAAATAAGAACCATAGAATTAGATGGCAAGAAAATAAAACTACAAATATGGTAAGTAATTAGATTAAATTTTGTAAATATATATATATATATATATATATATATATATATATATATATATATATATAAGATTAAATTTTGTATTTTATATATATATATATATATATATATAAAATAATATTTTGGAATAATAAATTTTTAGATAATTATTAATGCTCAAATTTTTGGAATAAATTTGGGATATTCTTTTTCATTTTTTAAAGAGTTAATTATTTATTATTTATATAGCTGTCATTAAACTTAATAAAATATTCTTGAAATATATATATATTTTATATATATAATTAAGGAATCTTACGTACATAATAAAAAGTATCTTACATAAAAAAAAACTTTTAGATTTAAATATATAATGACAATATTTTAAATAATAAACAATTCATATGTCATTCCATTTAAAAAGAATGATAAAAAATTTTGATTAAAGAATTAATCAATTTTGATAAAAGAATAATAAAGTTAATTTTAAACAATCTTTATTTCTTAAAAGAATTAAATTTTATGAATGAATTGATATAAAATTATATCGATATAAAAATACATCATTTAAAATCAAAATTTAAAATATTTCTATAATTTTTATGATGCAAAAAGATTTATAATAAAAAATTATAAATATAAAAAATTTAATATAATTTTAATATAAAAAAATTATTTAAATAATAATCTTAAATATCTTAAATAATAATGTTATTTAGTAATGTAAAAGATTAAGATTTATTAAACAATTTTTCTTCACAAGACTATATTTCTTAAAATTTCCATACTAATAACATTTTTTTAAATGAATTATTCTATTTTTATTAAAATAATATTCTAAATAGAATAAAAAGATATTCAGACGTCTAAATTTTATAAATAGTAAATAATTTTAAACAATAAAATAAACAATAAAAATAAAATTTATGAAAAGAAATATCAAACTATTCAAATTATGTTACATACAATATGTTACAATTATGTACAATATTTCTATGAATACTTTTTCAATTATCATTTTTTATTAATAAAGATAAATAAAATAATTAAGTTAGAGATTTATTCTATATAATAATATTTTACTTTTAATCTTTTAAATATTTTGTTATGTATAATTTTATTATTATTCATACAAATAAAATTATCCTATATTTTTTTTAAAATACAGGGATACAGCAGGACAAGAAAGGTTTCGTACTATAACTACAGCATATTATCGTGGTGCAATGGGTATAATGTTAGTTTATGATGTAACTAATGAAAAAAGTTTTGAGAACATAAAGAATTGGATTAGAAATATTGAAGAAAATGCCTCAGCAGATGTTGAAAAAATGTTATTGGGCAATAAGTGTGAACTTACAGAAAAGCGACAAGTTTCAAAAGAACGAGGAGAGCAACTTGCTGTTGAATATGGAATCAAATTTATGGAAACATCTGCTAAATCCAGCATTAATGTTGAAGAGGCATTTTATACTCTTGCACGAGATATTAAAGCTAAAATGGAAAAAAAACTGGTAAATATCTTTTTTCAATGTTATTGCTTTTTCTGTAACTAGAACAATGGAAAAAAAATTCATAAATAATTCTATAATATTATAAAAGTAATATATATAAAATAATAATAAAGAGAATTTAATAAGAAGCAAATTAATTGAAATGCTTATAAAAAATATAATTTATTATAATTAAATTTATTATAATATGATTTATTTTAATAAATTAAAATATAAATTTTTTTATTAATTTGACATGTATTACAAATTATAATAGATAATCATATATACAATATATTTTATCTATTTTCTTATTAGTATTAAAATTATGTGTTTTAAATATAAAGATTTGTTTTATTTATATAATTTATATTTATTATTTAGATTTTTAATCTTTTAACAAATTAATAATATTTCATTTTTTTGAATAAAATTAATTTTAAGAAAAGAGTTTAGAAGTATAATATTATTTAAAAAAAATGTTTTTCTAAAAAAAGATAGTAATATATAAACAATTATATAATTAATTAATTTATATATATATATATACATAATAATTTTTGAAATATGATATTAAATGTAAGATAGCATTATATAAATTATAAATCTAATTCTTTGTGATTTTGCAATCAATTTTTTATTACATATTAAATTTTTTATTATTATTATAATATATTTAAAATATGTGTTTTAAATGTATCTAGAAATACAATGAATGAAGCTTTTTTTGATATGAATGAATGAATGATATATAAATAAATTTATTATTTTATTAATAAAATAAGATTAATAAACTAAAATAAATAAAATGTTGATTCTAAAATTCATAAAATCATATTAAATGTGAGTCTATATATCAATTGCATATTATATTTTATATTATATAAAATGAAATGATAAAATTTTTATGAAAAAAATTGCATAATATATAATTGTTAATTATAATTGGTGATATGTTTTCTTATATGATGATGCTTAAAAGATTTGGAAATCATCTTTATATTTTTTAATAAAATTAATAATAATTTCTTATAATAATAAATAATATTGTAATAATAGATATCTTGTAATATTAAATAGAAAATTGAGAAATAAATAAATACTAACTTAAATATTTTACATTGATTAGACTTATTAATATACTAACTTATAATATTAGAATAGAATTGATTCTGATTACTAAGTCACAAAAATTTAGAAAAATATGTGTATACATTTTAAGGAAGAATTTATAATAAATTTTTTTTGTAATTATTTGTTATCTTTTTTTTTATTTTTAAAATTCTGAATATCTTTTTTTATAATATTATTTATTTATTATATAATTTTTTATAATATGATTTATTTTTATTATATCATTATACAATTCATATATTATTATATATTTTTTCTATAATATTATATTAAAATAAACTTATATATACTTAAAGATTACTTTTCTATTAGAAAATTAAAAAAGAAGTTTAATTAAAAGAAGTAAAAATAATTTTTAAATTTCTAGAATACTATCATGTAGAAAAATAATTTTATTAGCATAAAAAAGTTACTTTTTACGCCATATTTTAAAAAATTTTTGATTTATTATTATTTATTAAATCTCATTTGTGTATAACTTTAAGTTATTAATATTATTTTTTATATATATATATAATTCATTTTCTGTATATATATAATAATTATTTATATAATATTTAATTAATTTAAGTAATTATATATTATTTAATTTAATTAAAATTAAATTTCTATAAGCTAAATGAATATATATATATAAAGAAAATATTACTGGAAAATAATATTTACAAAATTTTCGAATTAATTTGCATATTGAAATAAATTCTTAATAGAGGAAATAATTTCTAATGCATGGAAAAATAATATTTGATATAATTATATTAAAATTATCTTTAAATATGTAATATTTGGATTAAAAGTAAATTAAATATTTATTTAGAATAGATAATTTTTTTTAATTTAACCTCTTAACGTTTAAATTTATTTGCCACTCAAAAATATATTTTTTCTTACATAATTTCTTATATAGTTTATATCTATTTATCTTATAACTATATATAGTTATATAGTTTCTTAATATATTTATTATATTATATATTATCTGATAATATATTAATATATTATCTGATACTTTATATCAGAGATCTTATTAGACATTTTATTTATAATTGACATATATTGCATTTAATTAAAATTGTAAAAATATTGTAAATTTTTAATTATTGTTAAAAAAATATAAATATCGTAGATTACTTTTTTGAGATGAAATAGAATTTCGTTATAAAATTCTTTTATATAATAAGATAAAAATTTAATAGCGATATAATAATGATAATATAATGATAAAAACAATATTAAGTAAAAATTTCAAAATCATCAAAAGTGATTTAGATATTAGATATTCGTGATATTAGAAAAAAGTGCATTACACGCCGACTATTGATCATTAATAAATAAATAATAAGAATAAATAATAAAAAATTCTTCATATTTACTATTGTTTATTCATTTCATATATGAAAAGTAATATCAAAAAGTTAATGTATATATTTCAAAAAAATATATAACTGCAATTTATAAATATCAGCGGCGAATATAAGTTATTTTCAAATTAACTATCGTATAAACAGTACTCGTAATAGTTATGAGTTTATGCAAAATTGATGCTTTGACATAATTATATATGTGTGGGCATAAGCGTTAAGGGATTAAGTATAAAAAAATCATTAAAAATATATATAAAATGATATATTCGTGAGACATTTTTAAAGGATCAATTTTAAAGAATAAAATACAAAAATTAATTTACAAAAATATTAGTATTTATTTATTAATTAAAATTTATCTTAGATAAAGCGAAATAGAAATACAGCTCTATTTTCATCACACGTCGTCTTATTCAATCTCTAATATAAACTCGCTTCATTTAATATAAATTTAAATTGTTTATAATTTCATAAATAAGTCTTAATTGATATTTTTATATATCAACTTTTGTATTGGCTTTTAAAATCAACTCTCAAAAAGTATTTGAAATATATTAACATTCTTAAAATATATTATATATATTATATAAAATTAATATTTTTCAGTGGTAATTTTGGAATTTGATTCATAATTTTTCCAGAAATTAAAACTGACATTTATTTATATATAATTTAGTTGCTTTCGTAGATTTGTTTTAGCATATTTTTATAATAATTAACCACCATTTCTTTGTTTCCTGTGTCTGTTTCTCTGTGTTTGGTGCGGGTCTGTCTCGGCAGAAGGTAACTCTTTCTCTCTCTAAATATTACATATTTTGCATATTCACTTTGTATATTAACTATTAATATTAACACTTATTACACTGTATCAAAATACTAAAAAATAATTTTTCGTTTATTGTCAATTAATTATTTTAATTTTTTAATTAATAAATTGTTTTTTTTCAGACATTTTAAAATGTCTCATATTATAAATAAAAAAATATATTTTTTGATTCAGTGTAATTATTAATATTATTATTAATTATTATCATATTCATTTGTATTTTCTTTAATGCATAATTATTTTTTATTATTTTGCATGTTGAAAACTTCTTATATAATTTTGCTTTTAATGTACAATAATATGCATATTAGTAATTTATATGCACATGTTAACACAATAATCGATACATCATTTTTTGATATCATTTTTTATTATTGCTTTTATACTATTATTTTTTGTACCTTTATATAATACTAATTTTTGTTAACTGTTTATATTTTATTAAATTATTTGTCCATTATTTATTTATTTTTATTTAGTTTGTAAAAAGCTTAAAATAAAAATTTTTTAAATAAATATTATTTAAAAATAACAGAGGTAATTATGATTTTGTTATAAAAATATATATAAATATTTTTATATGAATCATTTTTATAGCACAAAAACTAAATTGTAAAGATAAAGATTTTTACAAATACTAATTTTGATTTTAATTCATAATTATGTTATGCTTGTTATTGATTTTTGAACATTTGATAACATCCCAGTATTTTTATATTTATTTTTTTATGAAAAAATTTGTATATAAATATTGGGATATTACATAAATGATATTACATAGATTATAATTCAAAAATTTAATATTATATAAGATATATAACGTAACATAATAAAAAAATATTTTGTTTTCAATATCTCTCGTTATTTAAAAATTATTTATAATGAATATTAATGATACAAATTTATGTATAAAAATAATTGAAATTATTAATATTCATATAAGCATTGTTAAATATATAAATTTTATTTTTATTGTTTTTCAATAATTCAATGTTGTTAGCTTTAAAATTCTTTTATTATATTTTACAGATCATTTTTAATTTATATATAATAGTTAAGTTATAGTAAAATTGTACAATGATTAATATTATTTCTTACAACTTCAATAGTTTACAGAAATTAAAATATTTTAATTTTTATTATTAATTATGTCAATATCTATTTAAGTGCATTTATAAAAAAGAAAAAGTTATTAATTCTTGAATTCATTTTTCAATTAAATTTGAGCCTCATTTTTAATTTCAATTATTTAAAAAAATGACAGATTTAATTAAAAAGACAAAAATTCTAAATTTATTTTTTTCACAATAAATTAGATATCAATTTAATTGCGTTTACAATTTTGAAACTAATTTTTTTATTTATTATATATATTTGATTTTTGATTTTCATGATTTTCGAAACCAATTATTTTAAATGAGAAACTAAATAAAATTTAAAAAATTTTTATTAATATCAGAATTGAATTGATGTGTGATATCTTTATGGATTTTTAAGATTTTTTTTTAGAAAGCAAGATTTTGAACAATTATATATATATATATTATATATAAAATATATAAATATTAAATATATATATAATATATATTATATTTTAAGATTTTTAAGATTTTTTTTAGAAAGTAACATTTTGAACAATTATATATATATATTGTATAAAATATATAAATATTAAATATATATATAATATATATTATATTATATAAAACTGGTTATTTTAGTTTTTAAAATATTTGTAAAAAATGATTGCTATATTAAAATTTGGATATAATCATTTCTTAGCATTTATTCATTGATTATCTATCCATCCATGTTTATTTTACAAATTTTTTAAATATACATAATGGATTCGTATAGAAGTTTAATATAGTAATATTTGTAACTATTTTTTGCTATATTTTTTGTTAATTAAATTAAGATAGAACATCAATTATATGTATAAAAAGAAAGTTGTTCAAAATCTTGTTGTCTATAACATATTTAAATAAAAATCATCAAAATCATCAAAATATGAGAGCATTTGTAATATCGATAAATTGATTTTATAGATAATATGTAATAAAAATTTTAAAACATTAAATTTACTATATTTGATGATTTGAGTTTATTCGAAAAATAAACAATTTAAAAAAATGATAATTCATAAGAATGAAAAAAAAAAAAAAATATATATAAGAAAATTTGAATCTAAACTAAAATCGAGATTTGAATTAAATTAAAATCTCTATCTAGCAAGATTTAAAATTTTAGATTTATAATCTCTTGCCTAAATCTTTTATAAATTATAATATATAAAATTTTTTTTAATTATTTTATTTTAAATTTTATTTTAAATATTTTTTAGAAAATAATCAAAATTAAAAAAAATAAAAAAAAAAACAAAATTTTTACACGAATGAAAATAATTTTATGAAAATGTATTTTTAATGAATTTACAGTTAAATTTTAATTTTGAAATTTTGCTAAATAATATATATTTATAACAAATATTAAAATTTTAGAATTTTATTTGTTGAAAAAGAAACATTTTGTCTAATAAAAACATGTTTTTATGATATTAGCAGAAATTGAAGTGTTTTGATTTCCGTAAACTATGAAAAACTGTATATTAATCGCGACAAAATATTACATAATATTACATAAAATTGATAAACAAATTGATAAATAAAAATTTATAAAAATAATGAAATATTCATTTTAATTGATGTATAATAATGAATCAAAATTATTTAATTAAATAATTAAAACTAAAGAATAGGTAAATAACAACATTGAATCATTTGTTTTTTTAAATGATTCATATAATATACGAAATTATTATTTAATGATAAAATTATTTCAAAATAGGAGGCGTCAAATCCACCGAAGGGAGGAGGACATCAGCTGAAAGCATCCGAGCCACAGAGGAAACCACCAAGTTGGCTTGCACGATGCACTATACTCTGACCCTTCAACCGGCATATCCTCGACCGTCACCTACTTTTTACCTTCGGTCTCCTTCACTCGCTGTACGTCGCGAGTACTTCTGTGATTTTACTCCTTGACGACCACCTTCGTTTCCCTCCGTCGCTGCCGGTCTCTCTTTTTTACTGATTACTTATACGAACTCTTTTATCCTGGAGGAGAAACTATCTTTTCCCTCTTCTATAAGAAACAAGAAAAAAAAGACATTCAAGAGAATTTCTTGAAGGAAACGAATCGCGAATTGTGATAATTTTTGATAATTTTTTAACGATGCTCGAATAACACCATGAATCACATCGTTTCTACTTCTCATATTTTATGATGAAATCAGGAGGAATTATCATACAATTGATCGAGCTGTCTTAGAACACCTTTCGCCATGTAAAATCGACATAGTGTTGAAGGAGATTAATTTTAACTCCTAGACGCAATCAATGAGTAATCTAGAAAGTAAATCAATTTCGAGAATTGTGTATTTTAAGTAGTGTGCACTTTTTTTTTTCGTTTAATATACGATTTATATACATTGCAAGTTTTGCTGTGAATAAACTGCGATAAACTAAAAGTTGGGCACTTATAAAAGCAATAATAAATCGTTGAATTATTTTTACGTTAATTAACTTATATTTTAAAAATCTCTGTTCTCAAGAGTTTTGGTTATATTTTATAAAAATGTGATTATATTAAATACGTTGTTATAGTGCATAGATATGGGAAACATAAGATGCGTCTGTATTTTATGTTTGTATGCTATGCATACGAAGTTTCTCCTCCATGTTTCAATTAATCAAGGGGTACAATCGATTTTTTAACGCATGTTTAGTATTCGCTTTATTTAAACAAGTAAAAAAAAAAAAAAAAAAAAAAAGAAAAGAAAAAAAAAAGAAAATAAACAAAAAAAAAAAGAAAAAATTTCTCTTCTGAAATGAGAAATTTTTTCTTTTTTACAAAGCATTTTGAAGCTACTTGTTAATAAGACTTTGCAAAAAGAAAAAATACAAAAAGAAAGGAGGTGCGAATAGGTGAACAATGGGCGGTCATTTTTTATATATAAATATATAAATAAATATATAAATATATATATATATATTTATGCAATATATATATATATATATACATACATGTCATCACAAGTTAGCTTTTTCACCGGATCGAAGAGAAATTCTTCATTTAATTAATTCATTAATTAATAATTAGTGCAAATTTAAAACTCAAGAAAAGAAGGCTCTTTCGATTTTCTTTTCATATCTTTTTATTCTTTTCTTTCTCTCTATTGTTGAAGTAATAAAAAGGAAAATAATAAAAAAAAAAATAAAAAAAATGTAATAAAAAAGATGGAATATGGACTTTATTTGAAACGCTTGTTGTAATAGTTTTCTTTCTGAAGAAACAGAGGGTTCTCTCTTTTTGCTTTTTTATGAACGAGAAAAAGGGATTTCGATCTGTTTCCACTTATACTTAAAATATAAGATTATTATAATACATTTTATATTAATCCTATTTGTCTATTTTTATTATTATAACCTGTCTTTCCTCTAATATTGAAACACAATTTTTAATTGTCATTTTCATTATTACTTATTCATTACTTATATTATCAATTAGTTGCGAATAATAATGTTACATAATAATTTCATTTATAATGTTATTGATATTATTTATAATTACGATGACTTAAACTATGGTTACAATGAACATGAATTCATATGAATACTTATGAACACGAGCAACATAAAAAATATAGATAATGAAATAAATTCTTATTTGTATAATTACAAATAGATTATTTACACTATATATATGAATTATTCTTTAAAAATATAAGATTATTATTTTAGTAGATATTTTTTCGTATATATTTTCACGAATAGTGAAACAAGTGAATTCTTATGAGTACTATATATATATATATATGAATAGTTCTTCATATCTATATGAATTTAGAAAAATATATATTTAAAAAATTCTTATAAAAGACTTTACTGAAATAATATATAATGTACATAATATTACTTCAATATTTATATATTACATTATATTATTTCTTAAATCGATTGAGTTATTTCAAGATGAAAAAATTTTCTAAAAATATTAAATTATTATCAAATTATTCGACTATGTTAAGAATGTTAGAATTAAAAAATGTATATCCAAATATTTAAAATCTAATTTTCGTACATTAAATTTATTAATTATTAATTTTCAAAATATTATACTGTATTATTATCAGATCATGAACATGAATGAAAAATTAAATTTGTTTGATCAATAGTATAATTGGTATATATGTATAATTATGGCCATAATATTTCATTTGTTTAATTATTCACATAATTTCGCATAATTTATTGAAACAATTTTTAAAGAGTGATTCTGATAATTCACGCGAATTCGCATACACTGTAACAATAGTTTCAACATCAACAATGACTTTTTTCAACTTAATATATAGATTATGCTATTTAAGAAAAGAAAACTATACATTATATACGAACAATTTCTTTTTTAAGAAAAATTTTTTTTATACTTAATCATTAAATCAAAATATTGCTGGAAATTTCCAGTTTTAATTTTAATAATTAAAAATGGCAACGAATTAACGAATAATCTTTTCTTAAAATTCCAATTGCATTCAAAACAAAGATGATGTTATATATACAAAATTATTAGTAGTTTTTTAACATGTTTTATAATAATTAGTAATGTAATTTTATTTCGAAATATTTTATTAAATTGAAATAAACTTATTACTTATCAGATGTATTAAAAAATTAAAATGAAATAAATGTTGATAACCATTGATTCGATTAAATTTATTTATTATAATTATTTCATTATTGATTAAATAATGTCATAGATTATTGTTGTATTTGTGTTAAATTTATGGATAATTCATTGAATATAATATTCAATTTTTCTTCATATAATGCAATATTTTGCATTTTTAATTTCAATTCCATTAACATTTTTTTTAGCTAAAAATAAATAATGTAATAAATAAATAAAGAAATATGAATAAATAATTATTATAAATAAATTACACAATAATAATTCATATATATATATATATATATATCCTTAATTGATTACATAATATAATTTCTTTTAAATTAATATATTTATATTAAAAGATTATATAATATAATTATAATATGTATGTACTTTAGAATGCAGATTTTCTATTTCCGGATGTACTGTGTTAATATTAGATGATTGCATAAATTCGTTAACAGAAAGAGTAATTAGTTTATGTTGTAAATTTTTTATATCAACTTTGTTTTTTTGATTAATTGCATGAAAACATAGACCAAAAGTTTGCAAACGTTTATTTAATTGGATTATAGCTTTGGCACTTTCTAATAGATATTTCTGTTCTTTTTCAATTTTAGCCATATTCCTGATTTAAAAAAGAATAAAAAATTGATAAAAATGATATAATATTTTTGATATTTTTGATAAAAATGATATTACAATAATAAGTAAATATTATTATTTATTTATATACACATGTAATTATGTCAATATATTCGTGAAATACATGAGAATTTTATACTTTTAGAGACAAAAATAAATATAAAAGTAAGAATAAAAATGTTGATAAAATTTATTAAGTTACAAACAATTTATATTAGATATATATAATTTATATATTATATATTATATAATATTTATATTAAATAAAATGAAATTAAGAAAGAATGAGTAATAGATAAAATATTTTCACTCATCCGTTTTATTTAATGCAAAATCCATTATATAATTTATAATAATAAATGTTTTAACAATTAATAATTGACATTTTTGTGCACTTTTGTGTTTTAATTTCTAGAATTAATTTTTCAAAGAAGTTTTACACGTTATATTAACATCCTATATATTGAAAATATAGAGTATGTTTATAAAAGTGAGATACTTAAAAATTCTATCAAAATGATTAAAAAAAATTCTAGTATCCATCTGTTTTATATTTTTATAACATTCTATGTGCATATATTTTAAATATTTCAGAAAATAAATAATCAAATTTTTCTAAAAATGAAAAAAGTCATATATAAGTCAAAAGCGTGAATTCTTTCTTTTTGAGATATAAATATTTTTTTTATATTTTTATTCACCTTGAAATTTTATATGAATAATTACCATCAACATTTTTTTTCTGTTACATACAAATATTATAATTGAACAAAAAAAAATTATTCTAAAAGGCACTTTATATCATAGTAGTTTTCTACTTAAATAATTGATCATTAAGATAATTTAATTAAGATAATTTATTTTATATATGTGCAAGCTAACAGAAACTGCAAAGAATAACATATAAAATATTAAACAATAAAAGAAAATTATTTTCAATAATTATTTCATTAAGTAAATTTTAAATATTCTTAAATAATTTATTACAAACAAAAGATTTTTGTCTCAAAAAAAAAATCTTTAAGTACAAATTTTATTATGCAATTTTTTTTTTCAAAAAATAAAATAAGACATCAAAGTTTGATTACTTATTTCTGAAATATTTTATATAATATATTAAATAATTCTTAAATTTCAAAGAAAAATTAATCTATATAATCTATATAAATATTACTTTAATGGCAATTTTTATTATGCAGTACATAATATAAATGAAAAATAAATATAATTGCATTTAAATAGATAATTTAATAAAAATTTATATTTTCTTACATATTAATATTAATAATGATCTTTTCACTATTATTTTTTAATTCTTGTAATGTTTGTTCTAGTTTTTCTTTTTGTTGAATTTCTCGTTGTAATATATGCTCTAAATTTTCAATTTTTAATTGAAATTTTGCAGCTTTTGTTTGAGAAAATAGGGTTTCTTTTGTTAAAATTTCGCGTTCTCTAAGCACATTTTCATAATTTACTGATAAATTTGAATAATTAATTTTATCACGCATTTTTTCTTCTTCTAAACGATTAATTGCTTCTGACGCTGATTTTAAACGAATTCTTAATTCATTCGATATTTTTCGTTCATTTTGTAAAAGAGAATTTTTTGAACAAAGCTCTTCACTTATCAAAAGACATTCTTTTTCTAAGTTATTTAATTCTTTCTAAAAAAATATGTATTATTAAATATTTAATTATTATAATATTTATTAATAATTAATAATTAAGAGATTGAATTATTTTAATATCATTTTCATATTTAAATTTTCTATATGATACATTTATATTAAAAAATTTACAAAAATAATATTTACTGTATTTCGTTGAACTTCATAAATTATTTCGCGAAATTTTCTCTCAAAAATAAAAATATTTGGAGTATTAGATTGAATATTTTTCATTTTTGTTTTAAAGAATTAATTTAGCTATTAGTTTGATTATGTTTTATTTCATTCTACTTTCATAAACACTACTGACATCTTTATATTCGATCTATTAAACTTGGTGAAAACATTATTATAAAAAAAAATATTAATTTTATAAGAATTAAAATTGAAATATAAAAAAAAAAGGTAAAAGAAATATTTAAGCTTATTTATTTATATTAATATATTTTTTTATATAAATTACAATTTATATAAAGCATTTATTAAAAGAATAAAAATTTGAAATATTAAATTCATATAAATATACATATGTACATATATTTTATTAAATAATTCAAATATATTATATATATATTATATGTATTATATTATATATATATAAATTTAAATTTTATAATAAAAATTTTGATTTTGAAATAAATACTATCATCAGAAAAGAAAGAGGTATGGGAAAAATAATACAAATTTATATATTAATAAAAAATTATTTTATTAAATTTATAAATTATTAAAAAGTTAATGACTATCCATGAATTGAATATCTGAAAGTAATAAAACTGTATTTGGTAAAGGTCTTGGTTGTGGACTTAAAACTGTAAATGTTTGTCTATCAACATCAACATTAGTCCTGTAAATAAAAAATGATTTTCAATATCAAAATTGTTCTTAAAAATAGTAACTATATTAATAATTATAATATTTATAATTATTACTGAACAATATTACATAATATTAAAATATTTTAATGGTGATTCTTACACACAAACAAATCCAGCAACATTAGTTTGTACTACATCATCTTCTGGTGAATCAGCAAATGAAACAGATAATAAGTGATGAAGAAGATTTGGTCCAGGTGTAACAGCTACTAATTTTGTTAAATTATCTTCTGCTTTCATTCCAAGTGGCATACAAGATGCAGGAAGTACTGGAGCTCCAATTTTATATAATCTAGCCTCATTCCACTTCACTTCAAAGCTATGTGGATAAAGTGGCATTCTAGATCCATAAAAATATTCTCTAACACTTTGATCTCTGGCTTCTGTTCTCTGAGTTTGACTTCTTTCTACAACTCCACCACTTTTTGGCAAAAATACCACTTTAACAAAGTCTGGCATATCTCTAACAAGTTCATTATAGAGTCTTTCTTGATCAAGTACTAGAATTGCATCAACTTCAAAAGCTTGAGCAGCATGTGTCAATAATTTATATCCAGCTCCTTTTACCCAACCACAAGTGTTTATTACAATTCCTGAAACTCTGGCTTTTTTATTTGCCTGTAATCTATCAGAACAGACTTCTGCTAATCGTGTTACGAGAAGATTATAAAGAGCAACATTGGCTTGTGGAGATTTATGTCCAAAGTGAAAGACTAAAGGTGCTTGTTGGCTAAAACCATCAACTACATTAGATGGACGTTCAACTAGTAATGCTCCAACAGTACCCGGTATTGCTATATGACCTTGACCAACATCTAAGTCTACAAAAATTGGTCTACGACCCATTCTAACTGCATAATTTAATAAAAGTCTACAAAGAGTTGATTTTCCTACATCACAAGGGCCAACAATCATTGTTATTGGACCTCTAGTGTCTTCTTTTTCTGCAGCTTCTCTAAGCCTTTCCATTGCAGCATGACAATTTAAATAAAGACCCATTGGTGTTTCTTTTGCAACATAGCTAACATCAGTTTTCCCAACTAATTCTACTGTGCAGCCTTGCCAAGTAAATGCAGCTACTTTTGCACCAGCTGTAAATTCATATTTTTTTCCTTTTACTAATTCTGTACCAAAAACTTCTGCTAATCCATTTTTTAACTATAAAAACATTATTATAAATATTATGATGCATTAGAATAGAAATAAAAATATTATATAATCATAATATAAAAATAATATAAAAATATAAATAAAATATTGTACCTCTAATGTAACTTTTTCATTTTTCGTTTCAACTTCAAATCGCAATTCACAATCTGGATCTAATTTAAATTCTTGTGTTTGTGTTTTTTCGTCTGTCATTTTGTTAATATAAGTAACATTCTTTTATTATATATCTTTTAAGGATATATCTTTTATATATTTTTTACGTTTATTTTGTTTACTTAACGTATTTTAACCTCTATATTAACATTCGATACTATCGATATTTTCTAAAATTATATATATTATCGATAATTAAAGTATCGATATATAAATAAAAAGTATCGATATATACCGACATATTAATAGAACGATAGTATCTGTGCCACGCATACTAACCTTGAAGTTTAGTCTAACCTTAAATAACCGAAACGTTAAAAAATTTGTAGAAAAATGACTGCATTAGCAGTTATTGCAAAATTTTGGCAAGAGTATACGAAAACTACACCAAAAAAGCTTAAAATAATAGATGCTTATCTACTTTATGTGTTTCTAACGGGTGTCATACAATTCATATATTGTTGTCTAGTCGGCACATTTCCTTTCAATAGTTTTCTCAGTGGATTTATTTCCTGTGTGTCATGTTTTGTTCTTGGAGGTATTATTAATAATATTATTATTTAAATCCACATACTTTTTTGTGTGAATTTTATTTATTCTATTAATAATTTTATAATTTTTATAAATTTCGATATTTTTCGATTTTTACTATCATAAAAAATATATTGTAAGTAATTTTCTAATTATGTATTATAGTTAAAATAAAAAATTACAGTTCTATTTAAAAAATATTCTAAATTGACTTGTTATGTTTATATATATTTGATTGTATTTTTCAATTTTATAATTTTATTTTATATATATATCTATATTTAACATTTATATTTAATATAAAATATAATTTATAATATGGAAATTTTATGAATATGATTGTAGAATTTATTAGCATCTTTTTTATTATATATTCTATATTTATAAATAATTAATTAAATAATTATTTATTAAAAGAATTTAATGAATTATATTTATTAATCTTTTTTAATATGATGTAAAAAAAAATTATGATATGATTTTGCATGTATTAAAATATTTTTCTTTCTAACAAATTTATGATAAATTTTATCATTAATATTTTATTTTTTTTCCATTTTGTATATTTTATAAATATTTATATCATGAAAATTTGAGATATAAATTTTTATTGTAATAAATATGAAATTATGCATATGAAATATTTTTCTTTAACTAATTTTTATAATAAAGATATTAAGTTTAATTCATAAAAGTTTTTATGTTAAAATTCATTACATAGCATATTTTCTAATTTTTTTTATTATGTTTCAGTTTGCTTACGACTACAAGTGAATCCCCAAAATAAAAATCAATTTCATGGAATAAGTCCAGAGAGAGGATTTGCAGATTTTATTTTTGCACATGTAATTCTACATCTTGTTGTTATGAATTTCATTGGTTGAAAATGAAAAATAAAATTTGATTTGTAAAATTTTATAATAAATTATTAAGATTATTATTACATTTAAATTTGAAATTGAATCCTGCTAAAAATGAATAAGTATTATACTTGAAGAATAAAAATAATTGAATTAATATTATTTATACAAATTGCATATTTTAACGAATAGTAAAATTTTTTCATTTTATTTGTGTATGTATGTATGCACGCACGCGTGTATATATAAATAAAGCCCAACTAAACCAATCCTATATATAATATATATATAATCCTATTTATTATTACATATAAATAAGACATGTATAAATCATAAAATTAAATAAATATAGATCATTGATTTTTAAATAATTTTGTTTCAAATAGAAAAAAAAAAAACAAATTGTTTGTACTTATAAAATTAAAATTAATAATAAAAATTAAAATATAATTTATTAACAAAAATGCTAAATTTTTATCTCCTTTTTTATTCAAATTAAAAAAAATGAAATAAATGATATTACTTTTAACAATATAATATTATCAGTCCTCTAATAATGAATATATAATTCACAACCAGTTGATTAATTAAAATAAAATCTTTTTTTCTATTTTTAAGAATAATAATTTTATGAACAGAAAAATAAAACTTTAAAAAATCTTAAAAACACAAATACATAGATTTTCAAAAAAATTATTTTTCTACAGAAAATAAATGAAAATCTAAGTAGCATTTTTTTAAAGAATAAAAATGTTAATTTTATAAAAAAAAGATTTGTGAAGGATATTATAATTTTATAAGAAATTAAATTTTCTATGAATTTTCTTAATGTATAAATTTAAGATTCAAAAAAATTTTTTGAAGGAAATAAAAAAAAAAGTTAAGATCTCTGAAAATTTATATTTCTTAATTTTAATAAATAAAGAATTAAAAATAATTAAGCGAATAATACTTTTAAGTTAATTCTTATTAGCACTAAAAAATGAAATGATTAATACTTTAAGTTAATTGTCCATATTTTCACTTAAAAATAAATAAAATATATTTTTTCAAAAATTATTTTTGAGACTGGAAAATAATTTTTAAGAAATCTATTGCTAAAGATCGAGATCTTAAATAATATGGTAATAAAATAAAAAAAAAGCAAATATAATATTGATGAGTGTGAAATTTTTTTGAAAATTAAAGGAGAAAAATAAAATTAATGAAAATAAAAACTGCCTAAAACTTGCCCTTTTTAAAAGTGCAATGAAAATTAAAATTTTTCAAAAATTCTTAAACAAGAAATAAAGATTATAGCTTACATAAAAAAGATAAAAAGGAAATAAGATACAATTCAGTGTTGCCAGAAGAATTTTCTACTAAACGCAAGATGATATCGCATAGTGTTATATATATTAATACAAATATATTATACGAAAATTAATGATATTAATATCTTTACAATCCATAATCTTCCATAATCAATCCATAATATATCCACGAATTATGTATCTAAAGTATACTGATATAAAAGTGTCAACGCGCGTCATTCAGTTTCCAAATTCCTATCATTTACCAGTGACTTTAATTTGTTCTTTTTTTTATCATATTCACTATTTCTTATCATATTCATCATTTCTTATGCTATCATTTTTTTCTTACTTCTGGCAACTCTATATTTGATAATAAAAAAGAAAAAAAGGAAAGGAAAAAAAAGAAGTAAATGGATATCAGTGGACATGTACTCAAAGAAATCAGTCGTTATAATCTTCTTTAAAGAAGATGGCCGCTACGAAGCACAAAAATCAAAAATATCAATATATATCTCTCTGTTTTCAATATTTTAGGAGGTGACATTAGAAACATGTTGGTCAATTTCATGCTTTTTTCGGCGTTTTTCGAAATATCTCTTCTTAGCAGCAAGTCTTAGTAGTTCTTTACGACGCTGTAGGATTTGTTCTCTTTCGGACGATGATTTGGAAAACCGTCCTCCTAGACTGGAAGGTTCTTCCCCACTATAATAATTAATTTTGAAAGTTTTTATATTAATCAAATTGTATTAAATTTTTAAACAAGGTAAAGTTGCAGAAAATTATCTTCTCTCTGATTTCGATAATTTCGATGGAATATATTGTAGAAATTAATATTTTCTTATATGTATAATAAGTGATTTGCTTTAATTTTCGAGATATTTGCAAAAAAATTGTGCCTCAACATGAGAATGCTACTTATCAATTATTTATAATTTTGATAATAAAAATATAATATTATATTAAAATATTATATAAATTGCGATTGACACATGTAATATCTATTCATAGCAAGAATAGCAAGAATCTGAAAATATAATATAAAACAATTTTTGAGAGACCAAAATTACAATGATTGATGTTAGAGATAATAGATATTAATAAATAATATAAAGCCAATATTACTATATATATTGTAATTTTTGTTATAATTTTTGTTAATTTTTTATTATAACTTCGATTATCTTTTATTTTATTTTTCAAGAATCCAAAAAAAAATCGAAAAATCATCGAAATCAGAAATAAAATAATGTTACTATAATGAAAATAAAAATAAATAAAATGTATTTATGAATTATTTTTAGAAAGTATTTAAAAAATGAAATTATTTTTTATATTTAATCTTCCGTGAGTATTTAAGTCGTTTACATCTAAAACAAAATTTTATTTTGAAGTCTCTTTAAAAAAATGCATTAATTTAAAATAAATACTTGATATAATTTTAAAATATTGTGTAATGAATTTAATAGAATAGATCATTGAAATTAATAAATTATCAAATAGTCTTTTTTAATATTAACTTGATTTAAAAAATCAAAAGAAAAATTATCAAAATTAAATAATAAAGAGATTATTTTAATACATTTAATTAAGAATTTCTTATAGATATATAAAATGTATATACAATAATTGTTTATTATTATTATACAATAATATTTATTTTTTGTTTCAAGTTAATTTTTAAAAAATATTATATATAATAATTAAAATAATTATTAATAATTATCAATTTTATATGATCTAATTTTTCATCTATATATTTATTAAAAGAAAAATTTGATCAATTTTTCAATATTATCTTCTCATCGATTTCAACAAATTTGAAATATATTAAAGGCATTATATTGAATAGTTTTCTTCTTTAGATATAACTAGCAGTTGACATTAGTTTTCAAATTCTTTTCAAAAATCTTTTATTATTATATTCTGTTTATGTGTGCATCCATGATAGCATATGTATCAATATATAATTTTATTTTTGTTTATAAATATAAGAATTTATAATTATTATATATTATAGTTATAATTTATAAAAAGAATGTAAAAAAATGTGTACAATATATAATAAAAAATGATTAAATATGCATATTTATGATCAAATATGCATATTTTGTTAGAAACTTATAAATAGAAATCAATAATGTAGAAACAATAATGTAGTATCAAAACTTTTTCATAAATAATTCGAAAATTAAAGTCAACTACTAATGTGTAAAGGAAGATATTTTTTAAAATAATGCCTTTAATAACATATTTGAATCATTAAAATTGATAGATTGATAAAAAAAGCAATCATATAATTATTAATTATATATTAATTATTATTTATATAATATAATTTTTAATAGTTTTCCTTATTTCTTATTTAAAAAATATTTAATTTTAATTTAAGTTTATTTATATATTTACTTATTTACATATTAAAGTTAAGAATAAAGAGAAAGAAAATACCTATCAGCCAGAGGAATATCAAATCTTGGATCTGAAGATAATGGCGCTGAAGGGCTATTTAAAGAAACACTAGTTTCAGTAGTACTGGTATGGATTTGAAGGACGGATTCCGATTGCGGTTCTTCGATTATACGATGAGGAGATATTAGTACCCCATCCAATATATTTTCAACAGTCCATTCAACTGATCTGGTCATTCTGAGATCTTCTACAATTAGATTGCGCGGAAAATGTGGAAACAGTTGCTGCACCTGTTTCAATAGGAATAATATAATTATTTCCTTTTATTATAATAAAATTAATATTAATTTTTAATTAAAATATTTTTGGTAATTTTTTGTAATGAAAGTAAAATTTTTATTTTGATTCAAATAATAATAAATCAAATATAATTAAAATAAAAAGTGCATATTGCATATTTTTATACAAATTTAATATACTCATATATCAATCTTAATAATTAATGAATATCTTTCTCTAATATTTATCTTTTATAATAATATAACATATGAAAAAACAATATACTAGAAAGTAAAAAATATCATAATGTAATAATTCTTTTCAGCAAATTAATAAAATCTTTGAATATATAAGAATTTTTTTTGTGATGAATGGATAAAAAATATATATATGTATATATAAATAGTGATTATAAATTTCTCATATAATTGTTTCATCAATTTGAATAAATAATTAGAATCATTTAATAGTAAATTGGTAGCAGATTGAAATCAAATTTATATCAAAGGCGAAAATTTGACATTAATATTGTATCATTATCTATTTTATCATTTGTTTTTGATTTTCCATCAAATCTTATTATCTAAGGCAATAAGTTGATGTTAGAAATTGTATTTTTTCTATGTTTTGTCTATGTTTGAATCATTAAATTATACAATTTTGTTATGTTTTCTATATTGTTATGCCGCCAATCTGTAATCAGTTATTATTCAAACAGAATTTGAACATTTCTGATACAAATTTATCTTTAGCAAAATTTGCAATATTTATACAATCTATCTATTATTACAATCTATATATTATTTTAAAATATTATTTATTATTTTTTTAATTTTTATAATAAAAATTTTAAAACAATATTTTTTAAACAAATAAATTTGAAAAATTCCTATATAGATGAAATGTGGAAATTTTCCATAGCTGAGTTTTTTGATTAAAGAAAGCAAATCAATATACAGATTTTTTTTCTAAACTTAATAAATTTAATAGATTAAAATAAAGATTCTATGAAATATATTTAATTTCTAATTTTGAGAATTATTTTTACCTTTTTAATTTCGATATGAAAAATATTTTTTTAAAAACTATCATAATATCATTTTTATTATTTGAAGTCTTATTAATAAATTTTCTATTTTGCTCCAAATAATAGAGTTAACTTTATGAAATCTTAATAAAAAAATATTTATGTATATAATATATTTATGTAATTAAACACACCTGTCTAATCATAGCATCCATTTGCGAATTATTATGTGTAATAGTAGAAATATTTCCACGCAATCTGTTATGAGAAACTTCAACAGAGAAACTCGGTAACCAAGATACGTATCTTGAACCATCGAAATGAAAGAAATGATTTTCATTCCGTCTAGCTGGTGTTTGTGGTTCATTTTGTAATTCTTGTGTATTTTCTCGGTGGCTAGGTTGCATGCTTAAAGCAAGTCTACAAGTTGGACAAGAAGTGTCCTGTTCTAACCAGGATTGTAAACAAGAATTGTGAAAAAGATGAGCACAAGGTAACTTTCGAGCTGTTTCCATTTTCTCCCAGCAAATAGCGCAATTATCCGAGTTCTCTGCTAATTCCTCTTGAGTTGCCATTGGATAGCTAGAATAAATATTTAAATATTTAAATATTGAAAGTAAATTAATTAATTTTAATTTAAATTTCTAAAGATTTATATTTAAAATAGTACTTTGTTATATTTTATATATATATTTTTTTAAATTTTGATAAAAAATACTCACTTCTGTTCCATATGATTTAAGACAGCAAGATAATTCCTATGTTTTGTAATTTTGCGTTGTATCTCATAGAAAAGATACCTAAGTTGCATACAAATTACAAGGGATGCCATGCTTAGAAATATATTACTCCAAAGTAGCATATGAACATGATGGAGAAAATCTACAGCTAGCACTATTAATTCTGCTGCTAGATCTGTATAATATGTTAAAGGACCCCTTTTATCCCAAGAACGTTGTGAGGAAGTTCCAGCTCCTCGAGTATCATACAAATGAATAATATATCGTATCATAACATGTATTGTTCTGACACCTAATAGAATGCACTGTTAACAAAGAAATAACTTTTTAGAATTATGTGTATTTAATATATTAAATATATTATAATACAATATGTTCTATTCTAATATATTTTTTAATATATTTTATTATTTCAAAATATTAGATATTTTAAAATAATTTAATCAAGCACTTAAATATTTTATTAAATTATATCAATAATTAAAGTTTAATCACCTCAGCTGCAGTGAAGACAAAAGTATTGAAAGAAACGAAGAAGAACGCTGCCGCTGTGCATAGAAGTAACATGAAGGAAGATAATGCAAGAATAGTTGCTAGAAGTCCAAGAAGCCTTGCATGACTCCAACCAGGTGTTGTTGGTGAAAATGATAACTAAAAAATATTTCATAAAATTTATGAGATATATTATATAAGATAAGTGAGATACTATTTTAATAATATTTATATAAAATAATAAGATTAAAATTATATAAATAATTATTTTATAATTATTATATAAAGAGATTAAAATATTATTCGCTTTAATTAAAAGATAGGATTTTTATAAAAATTTTAATTGCTTTGTACAATGTATTAATATTTAATATTTACAAGTTTTATAATACTTAATTTTTATTCATTAAATTTAATATAATTAATCAATATATTTATAAAGTTAATGTAATTATTATTAAATTTATAATATTTTGTATCAAAACTTAAATTATTTTTTACGAATAATATTATTTTATTGAATATTTAATAATGAAATTAAATAACGAAGAACAAATTGTAATAATAAGTTTTATAATAAGTATTATGTAATAAATATAAAATATAAAATATATATTATTCCTTTATTCTTTAATTTAATTATTAATGAATTAATATTTATATGATAATTATTAATTATTAATGATATATAATGATTAGCAAATAATTATGCAGAGTTTATGTTATTAATTATTATATCATTTTTTTCCTAAATGCAAAAGAATGAAAAAACAAGAAGTTTTGCAATTTCCTTCAATCAATATAATAATTTATTTATTTTTTTTGTATTTGCAATAATTTTGAAAAATGAAGGTAATTTTTAATTTTTTAAATATAATATAATATAAATGTAAAATTTTTTTGTCATATAAAAGCATTTGTTAGTATATAAGAGAATTTTATTATAATATTATTATATAATACTGCTACAATCATAACATAATAACTTAATTAATCTTTAATTAATCTTCAAGATTCTATAAGATCAAAAATTAAAAAAATATTTTGAAATTTTTATCAATATCTTTATATGTATTTGTTTATGATATTGATGATTTTTTTATGAATCTTATTTTTTATTATTTATTATCATAATCTTTACTATCTAATATATCTAATATATAATATATTAGTAAATATCAGTATTAGTAAATATTTACATATTTGATTTTATTATATTTAAATATTCTTCTTGATATTTTAATTTATTGCATTTCTTATTTACATTTCTAAGTCTTTCTTTTCGTTTATTAAAGAACAATATATGATTATACAAGAATATCATTAAATGGCTTATAAAATAATGTTAAAATGTATTGTAATAAAAGAAATATGTAATAAAAAGATTTGTTGCAAAAAAATGTTAATAAAAAAAAATCTCTTTAATTAAGCGATATTTCCATTTTTAGGACACTCTATATAAGAATAAATTATCATAATTTATTTTCTTATATAAAAACTAAATTAATAATAATAATTAATAATAACTATATATTCTATAATTATATATAATTAAATAAACTATAATAGATTTTTATATAGATATATTTGATATTTTGTAATTTACATCAAAAATATAATATACACAGAATAATAATATTACTAGATTAACTAAAAAATTTTATTAAAGCATTATTTTATGATTAAAAAATATATGGCAAGAATAGAAACAGACTTAACAGACTAAAAAAATATAAAAAATTTTTATATAAAAATTAGTTTTTCAAAAAATTAAATTTGCTGAATATGCAACTTCTTAACTATATGCTCAATATTTTGATTTTCACAAAAACAAGAATTTAATCAATAATAAATCAATTTTCTTGTTAATTCAGAGTTATATTAAATTAAATTACATTTATATTTATATTAAAATATATTTTATTAATTAATATATATTATGTTATAATAATATTGTATGATTATAAAAAATTAAACTAATTTATTTTTTTTTTAATAAAGAAAAATGTTGTAAAAATTTTAATATATAATACCATATTGGTAATTATTTATAATAATAATAATAATATATTTATATATTTTTATAATATTAAAAAATTAGAATAACTTATTATTCTTTCTATTAAAGAAAATTAAAATCTTAATTAATATAATTAAAATATAATAAAATATTTTTATTTATTAGTAAGTAAAAACTAATTAATTTTATTATGCTTCTCTTGGTAAAATATTTATAGTGAATGAAAATTAATAGAATTGTAATTTTTTACACATTTTAATTTGCAATTTTATTGTAATATTACTAATTGAATTTAGATTGGTAATTTAAATAATAATAAAATTTAAATAATAATTTAAATAATAATTTTATAATAATAAGACGAAACTATTTGATGCAATGCTTCACAAAAATATTTCAATTTTTATCAGAATAAAATTTTGAATTGAATTTTAGAAAAATAGAAAAAATTGATGAATATAATGTTATAAAAACATCTTCAAAAAAAATAGATATTATGTAATTATTGTAATTATATTAATTATTGTAAGCATTATATAATTATGTATGGTATCATGTAATTATTGTAAGTATCAAACAAATAATTTGTGTGCAATTTGACAACAGATTTACAGTAAAAGTTGATAGAATCTATATAATATAAAATTATAACCATGTATTTCCACATATTCGTATTTTACAAATAAATCCTGCCAACATAAGTTAATGGAAGCAAGAACGGAACAGATTTTTTGTAGCAGATTCTATTGCCAAAAAATTCTATTGCAAAAATCGAGCAGTAATTTCAACTATTTAAATTTTAAATGAAAACGTATAAATAGATTCTTTTGAGGATAAACAATATTTAGATTTTGACAGAATCGTAAATAATTAACTAGATACATATTATTTATATAACAGTATTCTAAAAAATTATGTAGAATACACATATTGTATAATATTCATATTTTTCTATATGTATATATATCTGTAATATATAATATGTAATAAATGTGTATATATATATATATTTTATATTAATATATTATATTATATATTATTTATATGCATATATTTACACATATATTTTAATCTTTATTTTAAATTAGAATATTAATAAATGGAAAATGAAATAAATTACTCAAAAAATATAGTCATTAAGTATATTCTTTTCTAAGAAGTTGTTAGTTCATAATAACAATTCATAGAAAAACGATAAGTTCAAATTTTTTAATAAATTTTATTATGACTTAAATATTTATTTATTTGTGTCAATACATTTAAAATTTTTCATTTCAATCAATGTAAAACATTAAAAAAATGATTTTTTAACGTTATCTATATTTCTATGAATTTTAATATATATAAATTTTTTATTTAATGAAAATTTTGTAAATAATTTATATGAGCAACTATTTAGAATATTGCTTTTTTAAATGATAAATGGATTTACATTTTATGTATGTCGATATTTTTATAATCATTTTTATAATCATTATTAAATTTTATTCATTTAAATTTAACTTAATTAAAGCTAATTTGATTTTGTTCATTAAATATTTGAATCTACAAGATAAGAATTCTATTATATTAGAATAATATTAGAATTTTATTTTATAAATTCATAATTTGATTATAAAATAGTAAAAATGCTAACAAGTTTCGTGTTTTAACTTGTCTTGCGTAAAAAGAATGAAAATAAACTTGAAAAATGAAACTACTTTCATTTTATTACATAATTTTGTAAATAATTTTGATTAGTATTAACGAATATAATATAATTTATAAGAATTTTAAAATATAATTTATAAGAAAAAATTTAATTCTAAATTTTTCAAATAATTATGAAATTTCTAAAATAAATTAATTATAATGCAGTCCTTATAGTTAATGTGAATTAACGTATGATAATAGTTATACTTATTTTTGAAGTTTAACTTTAAAAAAATTTGTCAATTCATGTTATGTTTTTTTTTCTAATAGATAATAAATCAATAAGAAGAATTGTTTAATGATTTTAGTGTATGAATTTCAAATATTTCTAAAATATAAGAAAAAAAATATATAATAATAAATATGTAAAATGTAAATTGGTCGAAAATTTTAATATAAAAACAAAGAATTTGACTCCGTTATGCAATGAATTCGAGTTAATCCCGTTAGTATAATCAAATAGACGTAACCAAGTTATGCCTCTTTCAGTATACGATATTCAATTTTTTTAATATATCTTGTATTCGTCATTTTTTGATATTCTAAAATATTAGATAATACGATAATAAAATTTTATTAGATTTATTAGTAATATAAATTAAATTATTTAACTTAAATAAAATGTTATTAATTTTAAAAATTAATTTCTTTATAAAAATATAAATCAATTTAAATAATCATTATACTAATAATGATTATAAGTTGTATTGCAATATTTTTTAATATATTATTATTATTATTATTATTATTATTATTATTATTATTATTATTATTATTATTATTATTATTATTATTATTATTATTATTATTATTATTATTATTATTATTATTATTATTATTATTATTATTTTGTTCATGTATTCATTTCTTATGCCATTATTCATATTGAGTATTTATATATTATTATGTATTTTATATGTATATATAATACAAATCCTTACATTGTAAAATTTATCTATAATTTTCATCTAGAATTTTCTATTCTTTGGTGATATATATTTTATATACAGAATATAATCCTTCAACAAGGAAATAAAATTGATTTTAAAGTTTAAAATAAATAAAAGTTGATGTACAAAAATATCGGTTGAAATTTAATGAATTATAAGGAATTGAAGTTTACGTTAGATGAAACGAGACAAAAAATAGAGCGAGGCGATATAATAGAAACAGATCTATTTCATTTTATCTCTGCTGCGTTTTACAGAAATTTCAATTGCTTGGAATTGGACAAATAAATTTCAATTTTTGTGTTTATTTTAAGTTTATCTTAGAATCGATTCTCTAAAAGTGAATATATTTCATGATATATATATTAACAATATATATATTAACGTCCTATCTAAATATTTTTTTAAAAAATTGTGTACGTAAAAGATTCAAAAATAGGAAATTTCTTATCAAATAAATTATTATGTTTAAAATAAAATTGAGAAACAATAGGATAAAACTATTTGCGTAATTTAAAAATTTAAAAATCATTCTATATGCATTGATTCGAAGATCATAGTTAACCATTTACTCGAATCGATCGAACATATAACTTTACATGTCGCAAAGTGGTTGGAATAAGTAACTAACATTGATTCATTACGGAAATACACATAAAACACGTGTAAATAAAAGATATTGCGTAGCGTAACACGTCTTTAACAAACGAAGCAATGCGGATTCGTTCAGAAATATCATAGGGTGTAATTTTTGAATAGCGTGCCAACTTAAATCAAACATCTATTTCAAATTCGTGTTTTTGTTTGAAGAATGTGTTAAAGTATACAATCAATATAATATATAATAATATATAATAATATGTAATATATATAATAATATATAATAGTTTTGCATTTATGCAATATTTACGATTTTTATTACGATATTTATTTAATGAATATAAAAACTTTGCAGAACTAATTAATTTTGGAATCAGATATTTATTTTATAATACACATATTTATATTTCAAGATGGATAGCAAACGATAGAGATGGCTTTGCATTCAAAAATGAGTCAAAAAAAAATTTTTTTATTTAAAGTATGAGTGAATTTAAATAATTTTTAAATGGATATATTATTAAAGAAAAATAAGATAAAAAATTATTCTAGTTGTGAAAATAAATAAAAAAATGTAGAAAAAATTTTGTTTTCAAAAAAATCAAGATTAAACATACACATGATTTGCGACAAAATAATAGCTTTCTGATTTTTAATGTTTCTCTAACAAAAAGTATTTTATTTTATTTTATATTTTTATAAATTTAAATAATATACAAATTTCAAGTTATAATATCTTCTAAACTAATAATTTTTCAACATAAGTAACTTTAATAACTAATAAAATTTTATTAATTTTATAGAAAATAATGATTTGTATCAACTAGTGCATTAAAAATTATATAATTTAAAAAATTAAAATTGATTTTAATATGACTTTAACTTTTACATGTTCATCGCGTAATTTTTAATACGTAAATGTATTTTTTTTATACTAAATTTTGTAAGAGTATTCTTTTCTTATAAAACATTTCACTATATTCAAATAAAACGAACATGTTTTATATACATGTATATGCTAAATAACCTTCGATCAATTATTCATTTTAACCATGCTCTCTTTATCAGGACTTACGATTAACTTAATTTATTAAGTTATAAACATTTAACAATAAGTTTTTAAATTCGATCTTTTCGAAAATCAAATTTTAAATAAACTTCTTTTTTATTTCATTTCTGCATACGTAAAATTATATTCTATCCTAAAAATTCATAGTTTCAAATTTAACAAAAAAAAAAAAAGTTATTTGAATATTAATAACTAATTACATCGAATTATTTCATTATATTATATTATATTAGGTATTAATTAAAAAAAGTGGAATAAATTCGTGTGAAATATAATTCGAATTATAGATAGAAATCAGTTTAACGGTGTCGCACAAATAAAAGTTACTTACGTATTCGAATCGATCTTTGCAAAGTTGACTGAGGAGACTTAGGAAGCCAAGCGCGGTGAACCAAGCCCACCATAAAACTACCTCATCCATATACTGCACATTCAGCACACCAAATACGAAGATGAATTTGTAGAACACAAAATTCCAGAATTTATCCTTCAGGTGCTGCCTCTCGGATGCTCGAAGCTCGCCGAAAACGAGCTTTTGAATTGTTTTACCGAGCAAAACCAATACGCAGTATGCCATATTAATCAAGGTCTGTTGAATAATAGAAATAATTATTCATAATATCTTATATATCTTATATTCATAATATCATAATATCTTATATTTTTAAAATAAGAGTAAATCTAGGATAGATAGACTTTGCACAGATAGATTGATTGCATAACTTTTGAAAAATCCATTTGATGTTACAATTATTAACTTACTTTAATTCTATTAGATACGTCTTAAATATTAAGAAGTTTATTTAATTAAGTTATGCTCATGTAACAGTTAAATATATCATTTTTTCAATTTCAGTTGAGTATAAAAATTTCTTGTATACAATTTATCTTCATGAAATTTCTATATTTGTATCGATTTAAAGCATTCTTAAAATGATTCCTACCTCAAAATTTTTTTAATATCTATTGCAACTATCTTATGTATCTTAGAATATGTATCTATAGAATATAATTTTAAACCAATATTCTAATAATTAAAAATAGGATGATTGCACCAAATGAGAAAAGATTAATTAAATCGCTATTTTTGCATAAAAAATATGTGAAAAATTGATCTGATGAAAAAATATTGTTATTGTTATGTAGATAACGGATGTTGTTATGCGATGAAAATGAGATGAAAATATTATAATACAATAAAGAAAATACATAATAGAACAAAATATTGTGATTATTTTAACTGTTAAATGAAAGCTGAATAAAATATTAAAATATTAAAATATAGGGGAGATAAATTTATTTTATCTCTTAAATAAACTTAACTAAATTTATTTCATTTCTTTTAAAATTATTCTAAAATTGCAATAATATATATATTTTAAAAAATTATAAAAATTCTAATACCATGTTCATTCCACATTTAATTTATTTTCGAATGTCTATTTTGAACATCTTCAAGATATTCATAAAACTTAAACTTTCGAATGTTCTAAAATCAATTTAAATTACTTATATGACTGAGTTTTATTTACAAAATTATATAAACAATTTAAATTTATCATATTTTGTGATGAAGATAAAAACATCTTTCTTCAAAACCGCTTCATTTAAAATCTTTATAACTTAATAAATATGTAAATCTCAATCAATATTTTTACATATAAATTTTTTATTTTATTTTTTATTTTTATGAAAGATATCATTGATTTTTCAAAAATATCCTACGAATAAAAATATTAATATCCTAATTATAATGTATAATATATATTGATATTATGTATCTCCATATTCATTAGTAATAAAATAAGAATAAGAATAAGGGATAAATAGGACGTAGAAAACAAAGTCTCATCTTCTGAGAGAGAGTTTCATTTTCTCTTTTTTGAATCCTGCTGTATTCCCTTATTTTTTTTCGGTATTTTTATAATTTGGAGGCACATTTGAAATGGAAATATCTAATATGACAATAAAAAAATATATATATATAAAATTTGTGAAAAAGATAAAATAGAAACGGAAATGAAGAAATCATAAGAAAATATTTTTTAATTTTGCAAATAAATCTTAAATATTTTTATATTTCTCAAATGTATATAATTTTAAAATTAATAAAATCTTATATCAAATTCATAAAACATTCATAAAAAGTATTGAAAATATTATTTTCGGATATTTGGAACACGTATAAAGAATATCGATAGCATATCTTCAGAATATTCCATTTTATAAATTTTCCTTAAATATTTTAAATAATTTTAAATAATTATTCATAATTACTAAAATTTAAATAATTTTAACTTATAATAAAATATCGTAAACAATTTTATATTTTACAATATATTTTTAAAATAATAAACATATATAAAAACAATAAAAGAAATAAAAATAATATTAATTATTAATTGTTATTGGCAAGGAATGACAATGAAGTTTAAAATGCATTTGAATAAATAAAACAAAATTGAGTTGAAAAATTTGAAATTAACAACAACGAAATATCCTTGAGTTTGAAAATAGAGTTTAAAAGAAGAAAAAGAAAAGAATGGTAAATAAAGAAAAATAAATAAAAATGAGATTAAAAAATATCAAAAAATGATATATACGTAATTAAATATTAGCATTATTAATATGCTAAATAGATAACAAAAATTATATAAATAAGTTTGGATCACTTTTGATCTAGCTATTATATTATTATAATCCATATTTCGAGGATTAAAAGAAATAATATTTCTTAGTGTCCATTTACTCAAAATTATTATGAGACAGCGAGGAAACCGATATATAAGGCTAAGAAGCCAGAAACAAAAATATTTTCAAGGATTAAAAGAAATAATATTTCTTAGTATCCATTTACTCAAAATTATTATGAGACAGCGAGGAAACCGATATAGAAAGCTAGGAAGTTAGAAACAAAAATATTATTCTCTTTGCTTTTGACGTTTTACAATAAATATGTTTGCACTCTATTATTGGTTTGAATTTGCCGCGACTAATCTTGTCAGAAATTCTAAATTTTCAATACGATATCATGATACTTATATCCGAGAATCGTATTATATATTATTACTACACAATCTACTGGCACGTGTATGATAAGTGTATGAAAGATATGATTTCATCTGACATTAAATTATGATTTTTGTGATCACGACATTAAATGTCATGACTTTTGCATTGTCATAGCATTGAATTTGTTATTGCAACATACTATGTCATGCTGTTATACAGCGTCATGATAACGAAAATCATGACATTTAGTGTTACGTGAAAACCGTACTTAACACGTGCCAGTTCCAGTAGATAATGTAGGTAATGTAATCTCATCGTGTTATTCTCTTCCCAGTTAGTTTTTTCTTTTTCAATTATTCCTAAATGAGAATGCAACTTCACGTATTGAAAATCGAGTCTCGGTAATCGACACTCACTTTACTATAATCGCATTTTTACATGTTAAAAGATTAGATTAGACAGGAACGGAAAAAAGATAAATATTTAATCTTTTTTATTCGGAATACCAATCATATAGATACAAAAATTCATTGATTTGAAATATCACGCATTATAGATAATTAGATGAAAATAACTAGTATTTATGTGTTTTTTTTTTTAAAGATTTTAATATTATAATATTATCAATACATATTTATTTTTGAAAATGTTTTGAAGCAAAAATTATATATTACGCATTTATTGGATTCATGATTTTGATTGTATATTAGTTATCAGTACATATTTATTTTTGAGAATATTTTGATTGAATTATGAATTATTATTAAATTATAAAACATTATAAGAAATAAATTAGAAAAATTTAGCAGCAATAAGAAACAATTTTTATAATTTTTTGAATTAATTCAATATAATTATTGTAAATATTATAAATATATTTACAATATGTAAAATAAGTATAATAAAAAGAATGTTTGTATAAATATGTTGAATATCAAAACTGCTTGATCTAAACAATTGTTTAAAAATTATACTTATCTTAAATATTATATATAAAAATAATGAAATTTAATGTTTTTATGCATAAATAAATAATAAATTTGTTTATATAAATTTTAATTTTAATAATTAATTTAATGGAATTTAATATAAAAACATTTTACATTTAGTTACCTAACGTGGGTGAAAGACATAAAAAATGGAAATTCAAAATGTTTACAGATGTTTCTGGCTAATGAATAAAAAAAAGATGAAATAAAATTGAGTGAATAATTTTAAAAAATGGAAATAGTATCTAAATAATAATAGAAGATTAAATATATCGGGAAATGACACTTTTATTTTTTTTTATTATAAAAGAATTAATTTCCAAACAAAACATTTTGAATAATACATTATTTAAAATTATTTAAAATTATATTTTAAAATTACATTAAGATTTATATATGAAAATAAGTGAGAAAACATTTTGCTTTGTCTTTAATGTATATGCTGTTGAATAATTCGTTTTTTTTGGAAAGTCTTAATTACGCTTATATAAAAATTACACTTACATTCTTTGATAATCATAATTTATTACAAGTTATGAATTATTAATATTTAGATATGCTAAGCTTTTATAAATCTGACATAATCTACATAAATATTTCTGATTATACTGAATTAATACTAATACTATTTGAAGAAAAATTATTAATAAAGTTAAAAGTTTTTATAAATTTGCAGTATATTTATTATTTTCTATAGAATATCAAATAAATATAGAATTTTTTTAAAATCTTTAACAATATGTATTTAATTTAGAACTTTTTTTTACATATTATACATATATGTATATTGTATATTTTGTATTAAATTTTTCTATAATAGTTTTTATAATGTAGTTTCTATTTCTTTAAAATATTTTTTAAAGAAACTTTATATATACTTTAATATAATTTTGTATATAAAAAAAAGTTATTGTATTTTAGTTTATTTTTGTTTTAGTATAATATTTTTTTAACGTTATAAGAATTATTCTGTAATTTAGTTAAGTAATGAAATTTAAATAAATATTATATTTTATTTAACTATTATCAATTATTGATTCATGAATTTATCAATTATTAATTTTCTTTATGATTTGACGTGTCAATTACTTGTACAATTTGAAGTATTCTATTTCATTTGGTAAAATTTTATTATAGGATTTTTCATTAGCATATTTATTATAAAATTTAAATATAAATGTGTGTATTTATTAAGCATAATAAATATTCTTATATTAAATTGATACTTTTAGTAAAATATTTCTTGAATGATAGAAATGATAATAATGAAAAGATGATACAACTATTTTATCCTATGCATAACGGAGTCGGTAACATTATCGACTATTTTATATTCAATGATCCATAAAAACAGTTGTCAATAACATAAATCAATAACATAATCAATAACATAAATAACATTCAATATATTAACTAGATCTCTAGATATATAAAATTCAAGGTATTGCATCAAAAGTTTTTTTTATTAATATTTTGACAACTAATAAAAACCTGAAGCTAAAATTTTAGATTTAAAATCTGCTTCCCTTCTTCTCTAAATTTTATTTAATCGAAAGCATATATAATCTATATTATTATAATTTAAAAAAATTATATCAATAATAATTTTCAAATAATAACTTTCCATACGATAAAAATTCAATTTATATATTCCAGTTTATATAAAACGAATGCATTAGAATAGGATTAAATAGGAAAAAATAAAAAAATATTATATTTACAGACAAGAGCAAAGATTTCTAAAAATTAAGTTAGATAACAAATGAAAAAAGTCATAAAATTGAGAGAAGATAATAATTCATGGATGAATGATAAGTTGGATATTAGATTGGATTTAAGAGAAATAAAAAAGAATGTTATGTATTTAAAAATTTGAAAATTGTAAAGTATAAATAAACGATTTCATGCAAAAATGAATGAAAAATATAAATTAAGCAGTGATAAAGGATATGAAAAATAAAAATATATTACACACAAAATAAAAATTAAATTGTTATATGAAAGTGAAAGTAGATAAATAGATATGATATAAATAGAATAAGAAGGACATTAAGAACATGATGAAATAATCTTTTTTGTATGAGTAAAGACACAGGAGTAAAGATTTAATCGTCTGGAACATTAGAGATAAATCTGAAAAGAATATAGAAAACAGTTAAAGGGCATAATAATATTAATAGTAATTTAATTTAAAGGTACAGAATTTGTAAGGAACTTGGGTAAGAATTCTGTTTTGTGATATAATCATGTTATAATAGTATAATCTTATTATATTTTCTATTAATAAATATGAAAAGAGAGTATGTTATTTTCAAAATTATAATATCTCATTTTCATTAAAATATTTTAATATTAAAAATATTCAAACTTCAATAATGATATTTTTAATTATGAATTAGAATAAAATTATGAATAGATCAATTAAATTATAAAACATTAAGGTGATAAATTGAACTATTTCTTTTTTTTAATGCTTATTGGTGTTTTGATGAATTTTTAAATGAAATACATATGTTTTGATAGTAAACCGTAAACAAAAAGTTGGAAAATTCCAAAAAATAATTTTAATATATAGCGATAACAATGAAATATTTGTATAATATAAATGTGAATATTTCTTGTACTTACAAATATTTTGTTTATTTATCAATCTTGAATGTCTTGGATACCTCGAATGCATTAGAGAAAAATCATTTCCCTTTTGGCAAAGAAGATTTGGCATAAAGTACATAGCAACCGACAATACATAAATCGTACCAATGTTAGTTGCCAAACGATAGTACTAATTTTAGTTTTGGTTGAAGCTTTGCTTATTTTAATTTTTGATTCTTTGACTACTGCGCATTTTAACAGAGGATTATTTAATGTATATAAGGTGTTAATATATATTCGTGGAAAACCTTTAGAAAATTATAAAGATTAAAGCAAAAACAAGAATTAGTATATATAAAAATATCGTTTAAATGTTATTTATTAAATTATAAGTTATAAGTAATTGAAGACTACGTTAGACGAAGTAAGACACAGATATAGTGAAATTGCTTTGTCTCAGTTTCATTGCCGTTTTGCATTCTATTCCTTACTTATTTCTTACTTCATTTAACGAGAACTTAAATTGCTTATAAATTAATAAATAAATCTCAATCAAATTTATATAATTTTTGTGTTTATTTTGACTTTTAAGGATTCTCTAAAGTATTCTATTATCTATTATAAAGGAATATATTAAAGAAATATATTAATAATTTATATATGTATGACATTTATATGGCAGCTATTTATTATTTATATATCGTAATATTCATATTCCTATTTGGTTGATCCAAAAATGCAAAATTCTTTACTTTTATTCTTATAGTTACTGAATTTTACTCTAGTTACAGAAAGAAAAGAATTATGATTATTCTTATATATACAAATATTGATAATAATAAGATGAACGTAATTAAAGTTCTTATTTTTTTCTTATTCAAATTTACCATTAAAGTTATTGTTAAATATCATTATCTATTGATAAATGATATTTCATTGATTTTTCGACATAATCAAATCGTTAAGATATCAATAATAAAAGTAGTAAATTATAATATATAAATTTACAAATAAAATTTTCAGATGACTTAATATTAACTTTCAATCAATAAAAGTAGAAATTCCAATCATTTCTCTCCATTAATTATATTATCAATACATTATCAAAAATTATCAATAATATAATAATAATAATAAAATAAATAAATATCGAGAATCAATAGCCATAACATAGAATAATTAGAAAAGGAGTATGGGGAAAAATATAAGAAGAGAGGCACATAGAATGAAAAAGAATGATGCTATTTTATATATTCATATTGATTCCTATTAATACATTAGAATATATGTATATACGTATATGATAACATATGTATATATGTATCATATATATGTATACATGTATATTCATTGTCGCATTTTAACGCTTACAACGTTTAGGTTACTTTTTTATGAATGACATATAGAATTATTCCAAATAAAGCAAATGCCAATATTTTCGTTTGATCGTTTTTTAAAATTTTAATTTTTTCTATGAATCTATCTTTTTGTAACAATACTTCTAAGCGAATAATCTATTATTCTAATCATTTTTTATTTGTATGGAATAATTATATTTGTCATAGTCAAGCTCGTTTTTTGCAGTTTAAAGAATTTACAATAACTGAAATATCAATTTTTCTTAATAATAACATCAAATAAAATATATTTGTTTTAAAAAAGAACAAACTGTAATTCTTATCTATAAACTTTTTTCTGTCAATAGCCAAAATTTGTAAATTTTCGAATTCGATATTAAATGACAAATCATAATTTTACAAAAAATAAGAAATTCAATTTTTTTCTTGATATCAGGTTTGCACAGTTTCTTTACTATTTGAATAGTTTCAATTCTGAGACAAATTTTTTTTTTTTACAAGATCTTAAATTGTGTGTTGATTTCAAATTATTCATGATTTTTGTAAAATTATGATAGGAAATTTTTGGACAAAAAATTAAATAAAATTCTAGGATTTTGACTTATTAATATAATAAGAGATATGTATAATATTATGTGTAATATAGTAAAAATATTAAAAATAAATTTTAACTATCTATATTATACATCTCAATAATAGTTAAAATGTAAAAGCGTTTATATTTATATTCAAATATCGATATATTTTTTAAAATGTAATAATTGCAATAAAATTATTTCATAATATTATCATTTTCTCAGATCGATTATTCGATTCCTTATAATAATTGAATAAAAATTATAAAAATTTTGCTATCGATAAAGATAACATTAGATTGTGTAATAAATTCATAAACATATATTTTAATTTAAATATTTGTTTTCATAAAGTTCAAAGAACTGATTATTTAACAAATAAAATTATTTGGATTATATGAGTTTAAGTTGTTTTAAAAGATATAATAAAACGTTTATAGATGTCAATAATTAATGTCATTATGTTTTAATTCGTGTAGTGAATGTAGTCATTCGTGTAATCAATTCGTTTTCAATACACGAATATACATGTATCAAAATATATTAATTATACATATGTTTTGATATTCATCTCTAATTAATATATGTTCTATATCTATATTTACATAATAAATTGAAGTCGAAGAAACATATTTTCTCCAAATAAAAAAAATTGTCTTTTTACAAAAAAATTTTAATATCATAGTATTTCATTGGATCAGATATAATAATCAATAATAAAAATAATAAAGAATAAATTTCTTTTTATAATTGAAAATTCTTTTTATACATAATTTTATGATATTCTAAATTTAAATCTATTTAAAATATTAAATACTAAATATTTAGATATTTTTGAGCAACAATATATGTAACACAATATTACTCTTTTCTATATATTTATCTATATAATAAGATAAAAATATCGTATAAGAGAATTTTCGATAGATGATAGAATAATTATTTTTTTTATATTAAATTTTATTTATTCGAATAGAAATTAATAAAATTGATATTTTGTTTCAATATTTAATAATTTCAAAATTTGGTTGCTAAATAGTACAAATCTTTTAAATAATAATTTAATATATAAACCTTAATAATATTTGAGAAATTTATATAATTTTTAATATCATAGTTTTGTTTTTTGATTATAAATATTTGTGATTAAATATGTTTTTTTGTATAATAAAGTTTTGATTATCCGAATCTTATTTCGTCCGACTTCCTATTATATGAAGTATTTTGAACTTTATGATTAATTAATTCTTGATTATTTGATTTTCCACGATTTTGTTTTAAAATACTGCGAATCAAAATGTTAATGATTAACTGCGATCGAAATAGCTTTATTTTATATTGAACAACAAGAAGATAAATTATCGATATTTCTTTTTTAAGACATCTATGGGGTTATAATTATCAATATCAATAATATCGTTAAGATTTATCTTATACTTATTATCCATAAGTAGAGTTTTTATTTTTCCTTATTCAAATTTATTATTAAAAAAAGCTATTATTAATAATTATCTATTGATAAATGATATTTTATTAATTTTTCGACATATTCAAAATATTTTTAAGATATTAATATTGCAAATAGAAAATGATTTACAAAATAAATTACAATATAATTTTTTAACAAAGTCTAATTATTTTTATTGCAACTTATTACAAATAATATTTTCATATCATATCTTTTATTCTTTTAACGATATTATCGATATATCGAAAATTATTACTATTACTATTAAAATATTGATAATCGATACTCTACTTCAGAATGCAAAGAAGAGAAGATATAAAATAATAAATTCATTTTTTCAAAAGTTTAATAAAACTTTCTCTATTAAGTAATTAGATTAATTAAATAGATTTAATTTCATTTGAAATGCAATGTGATAGATATAATAATGAGATGTGTTCATATATGAAAAGCGGAATTCAATGATATAATATGTTTTTTAAAATTTCCGCTAGTTTAAATTAAATTAGATTAAGTTAGATTAAATTATGTGATGAAAGGAGAAAGAAAAAAATATTTGAAGATTAAAAGCATCATGAATTCAAATTATATTTAATTTATGTTATTATAACGATAATTTCGTAAATTCTATTAACTAATAATAAATTTTTAAATTTTAAATTAAAATCTTGTTGAAGAGATGCTACATAGAAATTTAGAAATGCAAATATTCGTAATACGTTTTCTCAGTGATTGAAAAAGTACAAATGGGTCAAATGATGCACTGGAATAGATTCGAGCGACTATTACAAATCATCAAAGAATTCTCTTACGTAAGTCTAAAAATTTCATCATCATAAAGAATAATCTAATATATATTTTTAAAATTATTCAATATCGATCGAATTATTGCTTATTACACTCATTTTACATTTCCTTATTTATTCTTTAAGAAAATAAAAATTCAATATTTGTTTTAAAAATAAAAAAAATTTTTAATAAAGATGAATTGAAATCAAACAGTTTTCTTCATGTCTTCTATGTTTTTCTATATTGTTTTAACATATAATATAAATTATCTTATCATTGTAAATGTTAAAAGAAGATTGTTTGATGCAACATACGTATAATGAGATTCAGAAGTTTTCAGATTATGACAGAACAAAATCTAGCAATATAACAAAGCTTTGAAATAAAAAAGAATTTGTTTTTTTTTATATTATTTCATAATTATTGAAACTATTGATTAAGATTTCCCAGAAAAAAATTAAAATTATAAATTTTTTTATTTCTAATTACATAAATAATTGATAATATTTTACTAAATAATAATTCTCATTAAAAAAAAAATTTTTTTTCTTTATATCTTACAGTTTTTGAATTATAACAAGAAATGAAAAGTAGCCGAATTTTTATTGATTAATTTTGCTTAGAGTGAATTTAAGCAGCAAAAAAATAATACATACTTACATATGCACTATATATATATATATATCTCGAAAATTTCAAAATTTTTTGAATTTCAAAATTTACGAAGATATTGAAGATTTTTCTTTATAAATATTGTAAAACTCTATTATATTATCGTATGTGATTATTCATCATTAAAGTATTATATATGTGTTATTATATCATGTATCATGCAATGTTATGTCTAATTCTTTACTTTTGTTTTTCTTACGTTTTTTGATTATTAATATTAAAATAAAAAAAGAAATCAACATAAGTTAACTTTTTTTGAAAAATTTTATACTAATCAAATCGTTATACATTATACATTATATCGTTATAAGTTATAATTTCTTTCTTTTTTTTTTTTTACTTTAATTATAATATTATCATTTTAAATGAAATATATATAATAAAATATATATATATAAAATAAATAAATTTTATTTTTAATGAACAGAAATTTTAAATTTTAAATTAGAATTCTGTCTGAAATAGAAATTCAAAAGACTTATATTTATAATATTTTATATCATTGCAATATAAAATAAATAACGTATAACATAATGAATTTTTTGTAGCATTAGAATATATTATTAGTTAATAATAATTTGATTTTCTAAATTTTTAAAATATATTAATAATATATAAATATATTAATAATAATGCTTTCTAATATTGTACAGATGAATACATGAAGCAAAATTAAATAAATCAATTAAAATATACTTAAATACACATAAATTATTTCATATATATTTAAAAATACGTTTTAAATTGTTTCATATGTATTATATTTATCAATGTATTATTTAATATATTGTATAAAATAAATACTACTTTATTTATTTGTTATATGTATTTATTGATTTGAAATATTTTCATTAAAATAAATTTAAGGTATTTTTTTCGATTTTTTGCTTTTAAATAGATACGTAATAATTGCAACAACTTAATAACATTCATTAAAAAAAATTATATTTCTGTTCTATATAATTAAGAATTTTAGCGAAAAATATTTTAAAGAATACATAAAAAGGAAATTTATGTGGCATATGTTTATGTAATTTATGTGGCATTATGTATTCTCTTCTTATATAAGTATATTCTGTTATCTCTATAATTCTTTAACTTTGCAAAATAAAAAAAAAATGTTACAACTTTAACATTTGACATCGATTAGAAAAGTATCGAAAATTTATGAAATAATAGTGAGAGTCTATTCACAGTTTTCAAGGTATTATTAATAAATATATATATATATATTACTATTATTACATTGTTGCATTTTGTTTATATTTGATGCGATAATGATGATTATAGCTAATGCGATAATCACATTTATTTTTGAGTGCTTATTTGAAAAAATACTGCACGCATTTAAAAAAAATGCATAATTAGTAAATAACGATTAAAAAATGATAACATATCTGACAAAATTGAAATCAAATTTTTGAATTGATACGAAATATAAAACTGATATTATTATTATTGTAATTTCGGCCACTTACAAATTGTTTCAAAATTTCAAAGCGACATGTATAAGCGTATAAGTTTTTAGAGTTTTTGAAAAATATCGAATTTGAAATGAAAAATTAATTTTATTTTATTCAAAAATTAGTTTTTGAAAATAGAATTTTAAAAATTATTGATCGTACTTGTAATCGTTTTGACTATACATATTATTCAATCTTTCTTCAAAAAACAAAGATTTAAACATAAATAATAAAATTTTATTCTATTTTTTGCTTATTTTCTGTAGAACGATCATATAGAATAATCGTATCGTAGTTTATTCGCATCCAATCGAAAATTAATCAATTTCATTATATATTTAAAAAGTTTTTTCAAACTTAACATTTTCCGAAATGAATGAAATCTTATTTTATTTTATTTTTTCATAAGGAATTATTCTGGAATTCCCATATATTATTTTATTACATCCCATACATTATATATTTTATATTTTCTAGAAATGTAAACGTAGTGAAGTATAAAAAATGTTAATAAAAAAGTAAATTATATATTACTTAAAAATTTTAAAAATATAAATTTTAAATTTCAAAATTTTCTCTGTTTTTCATCATTTAGTAAAATTATATCATTAATATTTCGAAAATATTATTAAAATAATTTGAATAACCAAAATAAATATTTCACTTAAACGTTCGTCGCTATCCCCATCAGTTCTTGGAATCTTGCAATCATCTTCATGTCGAATTAAACATTTAATGCTTATAACTCAAATCTGCATTTATCAAGTATTCATATCTCACTCGTATTCATTTCTTCTCCCTACTTCAATTGAATTCGCAGAAATTACTCCCCTCTTAAATGTCATGAATGCCTAAGTGGATAATAATTTTTATTTTTTACAGCATTTAATTTTTATCATTATAACTTCGATATCATAGTGTAGTGTTTCTTTGAAATAAATATTCGGAGATAATAGTGATTGACTGCGTGTATTCGTGTCAAATGTACGCTGTATAGGCGGAATGGAATGTAGCACGAGTGTAAATATATTTTTTATTAATATCTCGAAAATTATGAATTTGCAGCAACTCGAATCATTACCATTTTAATTCTTGTTTATATTATATTTTCGATTTCCTCTTCTCCACTTTTCCCTAATCGATGTCTCACGTTTTAAAGCGAAGTCAATATTTCAAGTAAATATTATTGAGTTTGACGACAATTATCTAAATAACAAAAAATTAATATATCATTCTTCGTTTAAGAAAATTAAGAAACTATACTTTTTTTTTATTTTTCGGGATAACTTATCTCTAAAATTTTTTTCTTTGAATGATTGGCTGCAGTTTAATAATTATACAATGAGAGAAAAAAATTTTATACATTTTTTAAAATGGAATAATTTTTACTAAATGATATATAAAAAAGTAAATTAATATTATATATATGGATAAAATTTTATCAATGTTTGGTTAATATTGTTATGAACAATTGAAAATATTGAAATATTTTTCATGATTTTCTATAATTGTAATCTGAAATTTTTATATCTTTCGATATCTATAGCGTTTTAATGCGTTCGATTTCGATAAAATTTTAAGAACATGTATATAACTTTCTTAAATTTACAAAATATATGTTTTAAATTTTTATTTTTCAGAATTTCAATTAATAAATTTTAAAAATTTTAGTTTTTATACTACTATATTATCTAATAAATTAATTTTTTTAACATTCCAAAAAAAGTGTTTGTTCAATTTTAAAAAAATTATTTAAATTATAATTTTAAAGAGTATATATATGAATATTTTCTCTCTCATTGTATGTATATAAAAAAAGTCATATCGATTAATCGAACAATTGTTTCGAAAAAATTTGTTTGTAATACTTTTACCTTGTAAATATTTTTATTGCAAGTTTCGACTTTTTAATGAATAGTAAATGCAGAGAAAATTCAAATGATTTCTCATGTAATAGAATATTTATGGATATTCGAAAACTATCATGCGAGTAAAAAGATCAAGTAATAAGTCATAAAATATTTGCGAATTGCTTGCAAGTAATGTTTACGAATGATTTGTAAACTTCCTACCTGTGTGAATATTTTAAGGTAACAAATGGAGGAATATAAGATAAGATATATATAGATATAAATATGAGAAATTAAGATTTTGATCTGTACACAAATTATATTTCAAATATTATGACAATTAAAACATTTTTCTATAGCAATTATTTTTTTTAAGTAGATATTTAATGAACGTTTTATGTTTCAACTGTAATAGAAAGTTTTTATGCGCGTTTATTGAAGGGAAATTTGTTAGATTATATTATTTTGAAGATTTTTTAAGAAATTGAAAAGCTATATTATAAAAGTCATATTATAATAATCATAGTTTAATCATAGTATAATAATCATAGAGTAATGAAAATTTGAAGAATGAACTTGATTTTGGTTATAATATAATAAGAGAAAATATAATCCAAAATAATAGATTCATAGCAATATGATTGAAATTTTCAAAAAATTTTAAAAGCTTTTCAAAAAAGATACATTTTATATTTATCCTATTATTGCAAAACGAAATAAATTTCATCTAATTGTATCATTCTTTTATTATATTTGTACATTAATAAAATCTTTTTATGGAATATTTTAACACAATTTCATAACTTATTTTTCTCAAAAGTAATAGCGTTTCATATTACCTGAATTTATACTAATCAGATTTAAAAAAAAATTTTATTCTATAAGATCCATAATATTTGTGTTTAATCTATATAAAAAAAGAGCATTTTTATTTAATTTATTTATTCATTATTGAGATTTCTTATACCAAAAAATAAAATGAATATCTCATCTTCTTTTATAATGTTGACTTTCCTGTGTATTATATAGAGTTGTAATTATTAATTATAGACAATGTGATTAAGATATACAAATGAAAGTAATTGAAATTTCTATTTTTTTTTTTTGATTGTAAATTATTATTAAAGCATATAAAAATATTATCTCTAATAAATTTTAATAAAAATATTTAAATTTTATTGAAAAAACTTAACTCATTCATTATTCGTACTGATATTTTAATGATATTTTTATATCAAAAAATCATTGAAATATCCATAAATAATCGTCATCAATATCTTTAATAATAAATATATATATATATATATATGAACATAAATCTATTTTATTAGCCTTATTTTTATATGTTATTAATATTTTAACAATATTATCGAATTATCACAATATATTACCGATATTTATCAAAGTATAGTCGATAATCACTGCGAAATCATTTTATCTATTTATATCATATCGAGGCAGAAAACTTTTGATATATACGAAAGAAATCAAAAAAATAAATTCCATTCATAAAAAAAAATTAAATATTTGAAATTAGTTTTAAATAAAATCTAAATCTTACTTTTCTATATAATCTTTATGTTTAATAAGTCATTTATCATAATGCAGTTTTTCTATTGTATTATTGAAAATTTTTCGTCTAATTTAAGACAATCATTATCATGTCATATATTAAATTTCTTTCTTGAAGAAACATCTTCCATATTACTTTTTTCTTCGTTTCGAAATGCTTTTTTTCATTGATCCAAAAACATGAAAGTTATATAATATATATGTATATAATATATAATAAATATAACATAGAGAAAGATCTGGACTATCTAAGATGTTGTCATATTTTACATTTGAATTTTTCTACAAAAAAAAAAAAAAAAAAAAAAACAAATGATAATCTGGATTTTCTATTTGAACATTTATTTCCAATGTCATTGATAACAAATGAACATTAAATTGAAGATATGAATATTTGAAATATGAAAACGTAAAATAATTCAGAATAGAAATATTAAAAAGTGTTACAATCAAATTCTATTCTGATATTTATCATAAAAAAAAAGTTCTAGGTGAATTTTTTTTTGGTTTATTTTTATAAGTATATACATATATGTACATAAGATGTTTTATTTAAGAGAGGACAATGGAATATTTCAGAAAATATTGAAATTATAAATATTTTTATTAAAAATTGGTATAAAAAGATAATTATCATATCATGCGGCATTAATAAGTATTTTTTTATAAATGAATATAGAAGTTAAATGAAAAGTTAAATGAAGATAATATCTATATATTTTTTTACAAAAAAATATTAATTTATGTTAAAAAATAGCTTAATAACATTTAAAAATTAACATTTAACTTTTTAATAATTAATATAGTAAATATTATAATTTGAATTTTATAATACATATTGTATGAAATAAGAAATAAGAAAAACGTAGAGCGATATTTATCATTTTTTTGTCTATCATATCATAAGTTCTATTAAATTTAATTTAAAATATATTTAAGATAAGAATTATTAATTATTAATTATTAATTACTATTATTATATTAATTATTATTAAAGATATTTATTATTAATGATTTTTTGATATAAATACTTTAATTTTTTTTTTTCTTTTAGAAAGTAACAAATGCATCTTACACATTTTATAATTTATTTAACTCTTTTATTAAATTAAAATATTTAATCAAAATGAAAATTTAAAAAAAATGAAATTACAGATGCATAAATAGAAGTTCATTTATCTAAACTTTATTTATCGAAATGAAATTTTCATGAATATCTAATTTAAATAAATTCTAAATGAGTTTCTATTATTTGAATTAGTGTTAAATATTATTTATATGAATATCTGAAACAGCAATATATTTGAAAATAAATGAAAGAATTCTATTATATGAATTGTTTGTTCTTCATCTGGTTTATATAAATGTAATTTTAATATATTGTTCATTTAAAATTTAAAAATTATTTAAAATAAGAGTGATAAAATTTTTATTTCAAAAAATTCAAAATTGAAATTTTGAAAAAATTGAAAAAAAAAAAAAAAACAAATAAAATTTCAATATATATATATATATATATAAAAGTGTAAGAAATATTAAAATTTAATTTTCAATCATGTTTAGTAATTTTATAGTATTTTTTTTATCAAGAAAAATTTATTTATAATAAGTTTTTAATATCCTGAATCTTATACTTTTTAATGTAAGTGCAGACATCTATAAACAAAACTATGAATGAATAAAAAATGTTCATTTTGATTGCGAATACATTGCGCATCGAAGTTGTTGGTAATATTAAAAATTAAAAGATACTTTTTTTTCTTCCTGCTTGACATTTCATTTTCTTTCATTATCTCTTTTATAATTATGTATAAATCAAAAATCTGTTTAATAATGTGTAATTGTATATAATAATATAAAAAAATCTGAATAATAATAATAATTTGAAAAATCAAATTTATATTGAACTTATAATGACATAAAATAATAATATATTTACAATAATATATTGATTATTAACTAATATTATTATTTTACATAACATATATGCTTTAAATTGTTAATTTTTTTAAATAAAAAAAATTTTCAAATGCAAAAGGTTAAAAAATATCTTCATGGTTTTTACGTTTTTTGTCTATCTACAGGAAAATGATTAATATTGCATATAAAATCTATGATATATATTAGTCATTGAAAACTGCATAAATAATATCTTCAAATAGATTTCAATTATACTGCATTAGCTATAGCGTTATTATGTAACATGTAGATATATTTCGACATAAATTACAAAAAGTAACATGTTTTATTTATTTTACAAAAAATAATATATCTCATTTGTCTTATGAAAAGTAAGATATTGAAATGTGTTGTTTAGCTCGACTTTTTTTGTACATATTATATATCGTATTTTCAAGATTTGAAATATATTTTAATTTGATTTATTTAAGACTTGAAATATTTTTTAATTATCCAAATTTAAATTAGATTAAGTTAGATAATAACAATAATATTATTATTAATATCAATTGAAAAATTTTTGACTATGATTTTAAAATATATATATATATATATATATATATATTATTCTGAACTCTGAAAATAAGTACATAGTGTCACATCATGCACATTTTATACTTATTTTGAATATGTGCATGATTATCCGAATCGATGAAATACAATGAAGTTTTGCAGTTTATTAGTTTATGAGTTTGTTATTCAAGTTGTATATTTCTAGCAATGATGTGGACATAATTTTAGTGTCAAGATTAATTTCTTGATAATTTCAAGTAATTTCATTGATTCTTTTATCGATTGGCTTACTCAAATCATTTAATACCATTAAAAATCCATTGTTTCTCAACAAGCATTCCTTTATTATTATTTTTTTTTTGTCTATTTTTGCTTCATTCATTTCTACAATTTCCTCTTTAATTTGATCAGTTTTTCCTCAAATTGATTTGATTAATTTAATTTTTAAAAAATTTTGTCAGCCTAAGTATTTTAATTATATATAAAATTATATTGGAATTAAATTTTAATATACATTAATTTTTAAACTATAGTTTTTTAAACACTTTTTATTTTTCGATTTTACACATAAATGATTATAATATTTATAATATTTATAATATTTTAAATATTAAATTTTTAAGATGAATTTTTAAGAATTTTTAAGAATTTCAAATTTTTGTTTTCCACATTTGATTGAATTCATACTACCATGAATCATATTTTTCATTGCAATGCATTGTTTGCGATGATAATTTTATTTCGTATCAAATCATATAAATATACTTGTCAACAAAGAAAAATACTTTGAATCACATTGAAGACAACTGTGCTCCTTTTTTTTTAAGATAAATGAAATGTGTTATCTTTGTAAAAAGTTGATGTAAAAAGAAAAGCAAGGTTATTAAAACCATTTAAAATTATTAGAGATATAGAAATATTTATTTTCAATGCAAAAAAAATATCATTGATATGAAATATTTTATTGATATATATGTATCATTGATAATATGAAAAATATATTCATTTCATTACTTTAAAAATAGATATCATTGCTTTCAGAGACATAAAATAAATTGGATTTGATGTTATCTGACTAAGACAATTTAATTAAGTAATGTAACACATTCATTAATAACTTCATAAATGTATTCGAAAAATAAAGCATGACCTCTAATTGCGTATTTCTCTTCCGTACAATGGTAGAAAATATATTGTTATAAAAATTTATTTTAACATGTTTAATACTATTTGTCATCAACTTTTTATATTTCTTTTATTTAATTTAAAAAGAATGAATATAAAATTATAATTTGAGATATCTTTACTTACAATTACATATTATCATATTTATCATATTTACTTACAATTACAAATTTAAAATAATTGATAATATATATGTATATAAAATAAGTTTTGTATGATGATTATTCATAAATAAATAACTCGTTAAAATATTGTTTTATAAAAATAGATTTTATAAGTATAGTATAGAAAAAGATATATATACGTATACATATATATAATATAATAGATATTATAAATTTTTTTGCAAGTAGATATTTAAAGAACATACAAAAGTTAATCATGTATTTTTTAAATTAATCGATTATTATGCAAATTATTATTTTTTAAATTAATTATGTTAATAAGTAGTTACAATAAGATATTATTATTTGAACTTGAATTTTGTAAAACTTATATAAAAAACAAAGAAAATAGGAAAACGATTGTTTATATACATAAATGTTTGCGTATATGTCTTTTTTTATACGATGACTTTTGTAAAATTGAAATTAAAATATTTCCTAAAATAATAATTTCACTATAACTAGTTGATAGTTTTTTGTAGGAAATAATAAATAATTTTGTTTTAATTAATTAATTAAAAAATATATGCTTTCATTTTAAAAAAAACAAATTTAATTTTTGTATTTTCCTTCATTTACAAAAGAATTAATAATATTATTTTTCCTTCCTTACACTATAAATTTTTGTATGAAACATTTTTTTATAAAACGAGTTATTTGAAATAACTTTGAATAACACGTTATGAGATTTATCCTAGAGAATATAATAGTTATATAAGATGTGTATTTTATCTATCAAATCTTAGGAAATATTAAACATAAAAAGATGTTTAAATTAGATATATAAAAAAAAAAAGATTAGAACAAATAGAATAAAGAAAAACATAATGTAATATATCATTTTTTTTTTGATGAATAAAATGTGAAAAATTTTAAAATTAAATTAGTTTTTTTAAATCGAATATATTTTTTTATACGTAACACAATAATGAATATTGAGATGAATCTAATGAGCTATCAATCAAGTCATTCCATTTAATGTAAAATTATTAAGAAGTTATATCATTACATTCTTCCCGTATTCAATCAGTTAAGCTGTTTAATTATACTGTTCCTGAAATTTTTTTTATTATCGTTTGAATACCTCTTATATATAACAAACGTGCAGACAGTTTATAAATTCTCTGCAAAGTTTCAATTTTATTTACTTTCAAAGAATTAAGAACGAATTAATGTGATAAAATTTTAATCTTATCAATATTTTAATATTATAAAATGAAAAATATGTCTTTAACACGATAGTCCTCGATTCTCTGAAAGTTTTCAGAGAATCCGAAACTTCTTAGAAAAACTGTTCATAAACTGTTTGCGTGCTTATAAAAAGAATTATTAAGAAATTTCCAAACAATAATAAAACATTCTCAAGAATATCGCAGGTAAGTAATGTTTAACAGACTGAATATGAATACTACGTATTGTCTTGACTTCTCGACAATTTCACAACATATCATTGAATGAAATAGCTTTGTTATTCATTGGATTCGTTTTAAAATACGCTATCAAGTTAAAAAAAAAAAAAAAAAAAAAAAGAAATAATATTTCATTTAAAAAAATTAATTTTGAAATCTTTTACATTCTCGTAAAATATATATATTAAAAAAAACTTAAAAAAAAAAAAAAAAATGATTCTTTTAAAAATTATTTTTTTTTTTTTTTTGTCTAATCGGATGTGGCCAATGAAGAAAATGCGTATGTTTTATTTTTATGCGTTTGTTCACGAATATTTTCCTAATGAAGTAAAGCCATTCACAGGCAATTATTATTTTTGAATTCTAATATGAAATCACAATATTTAAATTAAACATCTTAAAACCAATAATTTTTCGACGTAAAAATAATAAAAAGAATAATATTTTTTTTAAAAGAAAATATAGATAAATTAATGTATTCAAAATTATATTTAAAAAAATGAAATTGTTCCTCTTTTTAAATATTACTTGATCTACAAAAAATAATTTATATCATATGATATCGTAGAATCTTCTTCATTATTGTTTGATCTACAAAAATATAATTTATGATATCTTTTATTGAACCAGACAACTTTTGCTGAAACATTTTTTTTTTTTTTTTTTTTGATAAATTTAATCTTTGAGATATTGTAGTTCTCATTTAAAGCATATTCCACCATATAATACTATATATTGTATATACTAATACTAATATATTCGTAGAATATCTTTGAATTCTTCTCTCTCTCTCTCTTATTTTTTGTATATTATACAACATCTATCAATAATTAAATAATATATAACATATATTTTGTCATTGTCTTTGATTAAAATTAATGCGATATTTTTAATTTTTGTTAAAGTATTTTTTTTTAAATATTATTTTTGCTTTCTATTTATTTTATATATTCAATATTTCCGATTCCTATATAATTTTATAATAGAACCTGCGTTTAGCTGCAAGACGTGTATTTCTCTTGATATATTCAGTGTTTAATTACTTCTATATTATTTATTTTTTTCCATTTGTTCCAAATTAATTGATTTTAGTATTATCTAAATAAGAGTATTTTACTTTTTTTTTCAGAAAGAGTTATTTATTATTTTTTCACAATTTATAAATATTTTCTCAAATTAAAAATTTTAAATTATTTCAATTTATTGACTTAGAAGTTTTATTATTTATTTTAGAGATATTCTACTTTTACTATAAAACCCTCGTTTTCTTACTGTTCAAACTATTTCTATTAACATTTGTTTTATTCCATATGTGAAAAAACTTTCAACCGTTAACTTCTATATATTTGTCTTTACATTTATCTTAATTTCTCGACATATAAATCGCATTTATCACTATTTTTTCCTTCTTCGATTAAATTTTGCTTCATATCAAAATTTACTTATAATTTTTTGAATGATAAAATCTCTGTTTTACCAATTTACTTCATTTAAAGTTTTATTTTAGTAATATATCTATGATGAGATTTCATATTTTAACAACACTTTGCTTTCTCTTAGTTATTTTACAATTTACGCATGATCATCAATTTATACATAATAGGAAGTCTTTTCTCTTTCACTATTTAACAACCATAATTTCCCAGAATTTCTTCAATAGCATTAACATTCGAACAATGAAAACTCGTAACATATAAAAGTAGATACGAAAGTAAAGTGTTTTATGTTTAATTTCACAATTATACTTACTAAAATAAGTATAGTTTTACATTTTTTGATGTTAGATAAATATAAATAATTTATTTTGTAACATCATTTTCAAAATTTTTATCTATTTCATTTCTATTTTTTTCACATACAAAAGACATATTTTAACAATATTTTTCCTATAAATAGAAAGTTTTTTCTTAATGAAATATTCAAAATTTTCAAAAAATGAAAAATTATTTGTATTATGCATTTTAATAGAATAGATACTATAGATATACCTTAACAGAAATTGTCTTTCATATGCTGTTTATTTAATTAGTTGATTATAAAGCAAGATTGTGTTTTATTGAAAGATTTTTTAATAATTATCACGTTAGAAAAAAAATTGACTATTTACTTTACGGAATAATAATAAAAACAATTAAAAATTGATTTCAGTTACTGGATTTCAAAAGTATTAAATTTATTTCTAAATTAATTATTTTTCAATAATCATATTAGTAAATATATTTTGTGGATACGCTTTTATTTAATAGAAAACAAAACTTTTGAAACTCTGCTTCCTGACTTTTCTTTTTTTACAAGATCATAGGAAAATCGTATAAAATTTATATATCACAAATTCGAAAAAATTTTCGCAAATTAAAAAAAAATATATTGAAATATTTTTATAACAAACAAATTTATTTTGTCGGGAGCTGCGAGAGAATTATTTCAAAAATTATTTAAATCGATCATTTCTTGAATTGTTAGAAATTTTTTCAGATACAAATATGATGTATGTAGATTACGTGAAATTAGGGTTATCATTTTATTGATTTCAAAAAGCCATTGCACTAATTTAAGTTATGACGATACATGTCACACTCGATAATAAAATCACTCAAGCATCGACAGCTGCAATAATTCGGTCATACACTTAATCTTATGCCACTTGCGTGAATGTTAACAATACATTCAATATTATAAAAACTAAAAATCTGATTAATTTAATAATAATAATAATTTGTAAATATATTTTTGTACATATATATAATATATATAATACATACATGTATATAATATTATAAATACAAAAATGAAAATGTTTGAATATAATGTTGCTAACGATTTATTCAGTGAACAGAAATAATTTTTGATTTAAAAATAATTACTTAATATTTTATTTAATTTATTAATTATTTAATTTATTTAATTATTTTTATTTAATTACGTAATATTTTATTTCAATTTGTAAGAAGGTATTTATTTTAAATTGTTACAAACAATTTTGAAAACAACAATAAAAAATTGTTATATTAAAAAATAATCATCCGTCATATGATTTTTCAAAACAATCAGGATCATATGACGTAACTTGGTATTTTTCCATATAGTCACTACTTTTTATATTTTGTGCTTTGCAAATATAAAAATGGTGGTTTTGTAAAAATTGTATCTCATTGTTATGTGGGACCATGCATAAAATGCATTATAAAACTTATACGAGTTAAAAAGTAAAATAAAAGTTTCGAATTTTGTAATTTTTGTCGATTTCCGCGACAAAATTCCACTTATAAATTTTTATTTCAGAAACTATTTCAGAAACTTTTTTATATATTTATTAAACTATTTTACATTCATATATATATGAATATAATTTTTCTACGTCATATGAAAATTATATCAATAACAACAGTAATTTGAACGTTGAATCAAATTTGGAATAAAAAATATTAATTCTTCATAACTTATCTTATACTTTTATTTGCTGCATTATTTATATTTATAAATATATCAAAAATATATATCAAAAACAAATAATTTTTATATTATAGTAAATGAATTAATGTTGCTTGTAATTTCATAACAGAGTATCGTAATTACATATGTAGTCTTGCTCATGCATCGATCACGTGCATTTGTTTGTGTCTAATGATTTGATTCGTATAATGGATTAAGTATAGTTATTTATTTCATAATTTTTTTACGCATCATGTACTAAAATATATGAATAAATAAATATATATATATTTTTTTATTATTATTTTTAAATATGTTTTATCTATTCTTATATTAATTTTATTTTCCTTTTTTCATTCAGTTGCACAATTAACATGGTGTACGCTTAATTTTATAAGTAATTATGTGCTTAAGAATTATTAATATCCAAGATTACAGATTAGAATTGATGAACAATAAGATTTTTATATTTTTATCAGAAGTCTGTTAAATAATTTTTAATATTAAAAAATAGCGATAATCAATAAAAGTGAATGTATCGATAAATAAACACCCGCCAATTAAAAAATATTAAATATATGTAAAAACAAGAAAACTATAAGTTACTTAAAGAATTAAATTTGAAGATTGAATAATTTATTAAATATTGAATAATTTATTAATATTTCATGTCAAATAATGTGGTCAAACATGTTAAAAGTAATCTGAAAATTATTTATAAATGTCTATATATTTATTATAATAGCTGTTCAATATTTGCAATAAGAAATTGCTTTTTAATGTTATTATAATATGATAGAAATGTATATATAAAAAATGTAAAAATTAATTTTGCATTAAAATTTATTTGCATTATTTATTTCAAGCTATTTCTATACGGAAAAATTTAAGAAAAACTACATTTTAATAATATTCAAACATTGAGTTCATAGAATGACTTGTTTCAATGAGTAAGCTATGTGTATTATATCACAAAACATTTATAAAAATGCCAATAAATGATTATTAATATAACCTAAAATTAATTATCTTTAAAATTGTAATAACTTAGATTTATAAAATATATTTATGGATTTCTTTAGGCTAAAATAAATACAAATGTTAGTATATCGTTTGAAATCCATTTATTGAGTTATAAATTATTTAAGTTTGCGATAGATGAAGTGAAACGGAGACAGAGCAATATGGCGGGATAACGGAAATGAAGCTCTCTCTATAGTTTTAATTATTGATTATTATTATTTTATTAATATCTTATTGATAATTTTTAATAATCGATAATATATCGTTAAGAAATAAAATCGATTGAAATTTCTATTAGATTTTATTGAAAGTTATTATTAAAGCATGTAAAGATATTATTTGTAATAAATTGTAAAATAAATAAAAAGATTTTATTGTAAAAAACTATATTATAATTAATTTAATTTAAATAATTTCTATTCATTATTGATATCATAATGATATTATATTTTGAATATATCAATGAAGTATAATTTATCCATAGAAAATCATTAACAATATCTTTAGTAATATTGAATTTGAAGAAAAAAAAATAGAAATTTTTAATTACTTTCATACGTTATTGATACCTTAATGATATTATCAAATTATTATATTAAATTATTGATATTTATCGATAAAAATATTGATCATAACTCTATTTTAAATTTTAATTATTTAAACTTCAATTATTTATAAATTTATAAATAAACCTCATCAATCGTTATTTTGGCTTAGACAGATAAATAGAATCAGCATAATATATTCTACAAATACATATTAAAGTTCTTTTATAACAAATAAAATGTGTAACATGAATGAAAAATATCGATTTAATATCAATTGACGAAAAAAAAAAAGAAAAAAAAAGAGGAATTAAAATAAGAAAAACAAGAAATTGTTAATAATAAAATAAATGGAAAACGTTAAAAAAAAAGTAAAATGAGGAATGGAAAAAAATAATTATAATTAATATAAAAATAATTATAACAATAATATAAAAAAAATACATCGAATTGGCAAGCTTGACGCGATAAGACTATATGTGTCGAGTGAAGAAAAATCCTTCAAGATAACCATTGAATATATCATTGAATTTTACTTACATATATGTATACATAACGGCGTATACATCACTATGCGACCTTTTATCGTCTTGTATTACATCCTTCTATACTGTTAAGCCATAAATAAAAGATTCTTATTATCCAATAGTCATTGAATAACTTTAATGAGAATTAAGGAAAAAAGGAATTTTTTTCTTTTAATTTTCGTCAATCAAAATTAATGTCTATGTAATATTTTTATAAAAAAATAATAAAAATTCAATCATGATCGTTACTCTAATCTCTGATTTTTTCCAACAATTTTTTATGATATTGGGGAGACAAATTAGGCCTAAAAAAAAAGGAAATAAATAAGAAACAACAATTTATTCACAATTTTATCATTCTTATTTTAAATAATTTTCCTTCAGATCGCAAAAAATAATTTTAATTATTGTATGTACATATACGTTGAAACATACATTGTTTTATTATGTTTGAAATGCATGAAACAAATGCAAAAAGTACACATAGTTGATTATCGTAAAGACTCGTATGAAAAAAAAAAAGAAAATTTGTACATGTGAGTGGAAAAACTTAAGATATTAATCATCTTAATGAACATTTTTGGGAAAGTAGGATCTATTAAAATGATAGTCTTAAAACGAAAAAACAAAATCCGAAAAATCAAAAGAGAATTGAACACATATCAGATAATGAGCGCAAAATAGAAACATTGATATAATATTAAAAGTAATAAGATTTAGATAAAATTTCTAAATTAAATCCTAGATTAGATTTCGAATGATCAGAAAAATTTTTTTATTATATTTTCTTGAATTGTTGTTTTAAATTTTTTTATACCATGTTTGTTGCGATTTTTAAAAATGATTTTAAGATTTAGATTAAAGATTTAAGATTTAATTATTTATAATTCTATTCCAAATTTAATCTAAATTTTCTTATTCAAAATTACTTCTATATAAAAAACATTATTTTTCGAAAATAAAAATTAAATATATACTATAAATATATTATAAATTAAATAAAAATATTATAAAATCAATTAAAATAATAATTTTTAAATGATTCGAGGTATTTCAAAAAATTTAAAATAATCAAATTTATATTCTCTGTATAATATACCTTGAAATATTAAACGTTTGATATTTAATATTAAAAAAAGAAAAAAAGAATTTTGTTCTATGTTTTTCATCTTATTATGGACTAAAAGGATCGAATCGTGTTTTATATTTTTATATTATGCGAAAAATATATTAGGATGTCTCATAAGTTTCTTTCTTTTTTTTTTTTTTTTCGATACAAAATGAATACACGATATTTGTTATTTAAGCTTGATTTATTGCATATGAACCGTTCTACTTTATCACCTTCTTTTATCTCTCAAGAAACCTCATTATTTTCTCTTTTCAAAATTGTTGGAGCATACTTGCAAAATATTCCTCGAAGTGCGTTTTTATTTCGCTTACGAATTGGAACCATTTATCATGGAGAGAATTTTTTTAATGACAGAAACAAGTAATAGTCGGATAGAGCAAGATCTAGAGAGTACGGAGAGTGTGGTTAAACGTTCCAATCAAACTGTAACAGCATTTCTCTTACAACCAATGCAACATGGCGGCTTTCAATTTATCAAAATGATTGTAACATTTTGCAGAATCGATGGTTTCACCTTGAGGAAGGAATTCACAGTAGACTACACCTTTCCAGTCCCACAAAATGGACAAAAGAGCTTTCTTTGAGTGAAATCCAAGCTTCGCGACAATTGAACGTTTCTTGTCTTTAAACCAAATGCGTTTTCGATGCACAGTTTGATACAAAATCCAAGTCTTGTCTCTGGTGACAAGTCTCTTTAACAAATGATCTCTTTCATGTCGCTGGAGAAGCAAGTCGCACATAGAGACACGGTTCATAAAACCGGTCTCCATCAATAGCTGTGGAATTTAAACTTTCCATGAGATTGACATATCTCATCCTGATCAGGTGATTATGTACTATTGTCTTGAGAATATTAATGGCAGCCATCGCGGATTTTCAGCGAGCATAGCCTTGATCCGTATCCGTGGTTGCTAGGCGGTCGCTGCAGTCTTCATCTTTCGAGTCAAAATTGTCAGTTCTAAATTTCTTAAACCAATTGATGGTCGTAATAGTCGTAGCACCATTCCTATAAACGATATCTCGTCTGCAGTATCATTTGCACTATTATTTTATTTTTAAAGCAATGAAGCATAGCATATCGCAAATGCTTTTTTTGATTATTCATATTGAACAGTGTAGAAAAAAGTTTTAAAAGAGACTGTGTCACCAACGAAATATAATTTAAAAGAGCTCTGAGACGACTGATTAACCGATGCCATAAACGGCATGTTTATATAAAAATATAAAATTATATAAAAACTTATGGGACATCTTAATATTTTCGGATATATGTGTAAATATCGATATTTTTTATTATATTTATAAAATAAAAAAATTCGGTAATTATACATTATTAGAAGAAGTAGCTTCTAATCATCTTGATCTCAATATATATTTTATCATGAATAATTTTTCTTCAGAAAAGAATTGTTTCTAGTGATGTTATATTGATACCAATAATTCTCGATTTAATCTCGATACCAAAGTAGTAAAATATCGATAAATATCGAAATTTTAGGTACTTGGTATTAATTATCGGTACCTATTCTTTTTCGTTTGATGTCAAGTATAAATGTATTGAATAGAAATTCACTTTATAAAGATATGAATATTCATTTGATACTTAATAAAATCGATACTCTGATTGATATTTTTTCCTCTCCGGACATTGTATTCATATTATAAGCAAATTAAATATTACATATTTATGATTCGACTATAATTTAAAAACAAGTAATATATGACCTATATCCACATAATTGTATGTATATATACGTGTATGATGACTAATTTAATTTATGAAATAGTTATAAATAGTAGATATTTCGTCGATATCAATACTTTTGTTGGATATCAAATAAATATCGATATTTTTACCTTTTATATGCGTAGAAATTTTGATATCAGATGATATCAAAATTTGTAAAGTTGAAAAATTCGTAAACTATTCCAATATCAATTTTTGGAATTAATTACATCATTATTTCCTTGCTTAAACGACAGTCTTTTCAATTTTTAAGATATTTGCAAAAAATGATTATTACTATTAGACTTAAATTTTGATTAGATTTATTTTCAATTTGTAATCACAGTTCATCTACTTAAAACTATATAAACATATCATAACTATAATATAAATATAAATATAATTAACTATAAAAACATATCATAGCAGCAACAAAAGTTCTTCGGATTGGCGAAATGCAAAAATAAAATAAAACAATTCTTGGACGGTCGAAATTTACATTGACCGAAATTATGAATATTAATATCATTCTTGATATCTATTGTTGTAATTATTTCTGGAAAATTCGTAAAATATCCAAGTTCGGTATTGGATTTAATACATTTTAAGCTTTAATAGACTTTTTAATCAATCTATTTATCATATATTTTGAACACTATTTTTTGTTACGATATGCTTATATTATAAACATAAATATTATAAAGAATTGGGCATTAACTCGCAGAAAAAGTAACATTTTGAATAACATTTATCGTTTAACTATTATGATTGATCCTCTTCATGTAAATTCGACTATTTGATTATAGTTATTCCATACTTTTTAAATAATAAATTATTGAATATTTGAATAATATTTATTGAAGTAACTTTTATTTTTAATTTCAATCATTAAAATTTTGTTTATGTTATTTTTGGTTTATAGAAACAATAGATAAGTGACAATCGCATATTACAGATATATGTATGTGTATATATAGTTTTATATAGTTTTTTTTAAATATTCCGAAAAGCATAATATCATGCAAAGGAATCAGTTATTCAAATTTTGGTTTTTAGCAAAAATAACAAAAAATCATCAAGATTGGTGAAAATCCATTTAACACAAAAACAATAAAAATAATTGATATAAATTTATGTTTTACTTGATATTATAAAATATACAATTGGATAAAAAGTTACTACATTTGGTGCATTTTATGTATATAAAATTATAACAAGTATATTAAAACAAGTATATTAAAACAAGTATATAGTAGTAAAAAAAAAAATATTTGAATTTCATATTTTTTAAGCTTACGATGTTATTTCTTTTTGAAAACTCATTTGCTATTTTTAATATTTATTTATTTACTTAATTGTGGCCAATTAAATTAATTACTTTTCTATTCAATAGATAAGCGTAATATCGTAATTTTTATTTTTAGGATTAAAAATTTAAAAAATTTATAGATTAAATCTCAAGTGAAAAGGTGAAAATATAAAAGATGATATCTTGACTAACAAGATGACGAGACTTTTTAAAACAGACAATTGGACATAGGTCAAAAAAAAAAAAAAAATGAGTATATTTTCAAACTTAGATTTTTTCGTTGAAACATTTTTTAAGAGAAAAAAAATTTCACTGAACAAAACGTGATATAAAATGATAGACACAATTGGTACATACAGTTTTTTTTACAAAGCAGTATTTCACGAACGAATAAGATAAAGACTCGCGGAATCAGAATAACGAACATCACGGACTCTCAACACGAACTTTGAACTTACGCGATTTTAATACAAATTTCATATAATTTTATTGTATGCAACATTATTTTTGAATTACTTAAATAAATGTTATTTTGTGTTGGTAAATAAGTGTTATTATTTGTTAAATAATCAATTGTGCGAATTCTATAAGAAGTCTAACAAAGAGAGCCATTCAATTCTTTTGATAAATTGAATTTGATTTATCATTTTAATGATATTCTAACGGTTCGAAAATAAAATATAATATTTACAGCAAGTAATTTTGTAATAAAAAGTAATAAAAAACTAATGAACTTGAATATGCACTTGAATATGTAATACTAATAACTAATCATAACATTTTTATGTTATATGGTATTTCTAAAGTTTCTTTTTTTTTTCTTTATTAAATCATTACATAAGGAATAACTAAAAAAGAATTGTAAGGTTAAAATATAATATCAGATATTTTATTATTTGGTATTATAATATTTGTAGTAATATGAAAATAAATATTTCAAAAAGAGATAACAAATAATTAGATTTTTTAATATTCTGTTTTTCATTAAATAATGAATTAATTGTTATATTTTTGACTTCTCTTAAATCTCTTTAATTCAATTAATTGTAATTTTTTCATCGAAAATATAAACCGCTAATGTGTAAAAATAATTAAATAATTAAATTAAATATATAAAAATATTTCTTTCTAACTTATATTTATTTGATTAAAAACAATTCAAATAAACAATATAATATTTGAAAATTTAATATTTTATGTGTACGCAAATATTGAATATAAACGATGCTATACTTTTCGAAAAATACATTTCACAGTTTATATCAATTCTCATATATATGTAATAAATAATCTTTGAAATAATTAACTTTGAATTTTATTTCCGTTTATCGAATATTTATAATTATTAAATAATAATAAATCTGATCAAAGAGTAATTAGTTTTAAATATTATCAATTTGATGTTTTTAATTTTAAATCATTGAAGATAAAAATAATATTAGAAAATAATATTAAAATATTATGATTCAAAATTACGAACAAAAAATATCCCAAATATGAGAAATATAAAGTATTAAAAAAAAATTTAACGTATTTTTAAATACAATATGAAAAATATTATACATTTTATTAATAATCTAATTTGTAAAATTAAATTTTATCTAATTAACAGATGCTATAATGTCATTGTATCTTATGCATAATGATAAATTAAAATAAATATATTTTTGTGCGATTTTTGAAATAAATATATTTTTTATGATTTTTTATCTAATGTTAAAGGTTAAATAATTAATATGTAATAAATTATTCCATATTAAAAAGAAAATATATCAGTAATGCTAAAATCAACAAATGCGAGTTAAATAAAAATTTATTTTTAAATTAATGATTAAAAAAATCAGAAGATACAATATATAAATGCTTCAATTAATTATAATTGTTTCAGAATATAGAAATTATTGTAAAAAAAAAATGCAAATAATTTTATTTTTTTTTTACTTAAATTTATAAAATTTTAATACAAATTTGATTATTATCTTTATTATTATATTATATTATTATATTTTTTATATGTTATAATAATTATATTTTCTCATGTATTATAATTAAATTATAATTCATATTTTTTTTCTTTAAAAAATTTAAGTTTAACTAAAATAAATATAAAATGAATAAAGAAACACAAATCATACACATCTTTAATAATTAAAAGATATTTCTTAAAATTATGAATTATATTTTCGATAGAATAAATATCAAAATTAGTAATTTAATTTAATATCCATATTTCTTAAAATTAAAAAATTTGTTAAAGAAAAGAAACAGATTGGATTTAAAAAATTTAGGGATCATATAATACTTTAATTTAACATAAAAGTGTATATAACATATATAACATAATATATAAAATATGAAATGAAAAATATAAGATATTGTTTCAATCTTTACTAAGTAAAATCAATTTTTCTAAAGCAAAAAATTTATAATTCCATATTTTTTTTGTTTTTATTTTTTAGAATGTAAAGGGCAACTTCTTTTTTTGTCTTAAGCACCACTAAAAAACTGTGTCAAGAAATATTATTAGAAGTCGATATTGCTTGTTGAATATCAAGAGTTATTGGTCTTACTTGAAAATTCAAATTAACTTAAATTTATGTCATATTATGTAGATTTTTGTTGAAGTTTATTAATGTTATATTATACTATATTTAATATTAATAAAATTATTATTGACTAAGTTAATATAATTGCTTCACAAATAATGGAATTCTTTTATAAAAAAAAAAATTTCAATATATTTCAATAAATTAAAAATCTAAATAATTAAAAGTATTTTTTAATTTTCATTCCCTAAACATATTTTTTGTATCGTAAATATAATAAATATATAATGTATATATATGTGTGTATCATTTATATCTGATATGATTTTAAAGAAATTTTTAAAATCACTTAAACAGATTTATATCTTAAATATAAACATATTTAAAGAATAATTTGTTTAATCATATTTTTATTGAAATATTATATATATTCATTGAAATTATATATTTAAGTTATTGCAACATGAAAAATCGTAATTTTTTCAAAATTTCTCAATAAAATTTTTCTTAAGTTTAAATATATTTATCAAAATATAATATAAAAATATATATATAATAGGATAGAACGAAAAAAATTTTATGATTATATTCTACTAAAGAAAAAAATTTGCTTCTAATTTTTTAAATTTATAAAAACAAAAGATAGTTTCTATAAAATAATCTTTAATGTATCTATCTCAAGTTTTAACTTTTATTTTTATTATGATTTGATTGATATTTAAAATATTTAAAACATTTATAATATAAATAAAAAAATTATTAAAAATAGTTGCAAAAATAAATTTTTTTTAACTTTATCAAATTCTGATCCAAGTTTTCTCATTTTTTTTCTCAAAGTTATTTTTACATAGAAAGAAACATTATTTCTGAAAAAATTAAATTATTGTAAATTATTGAATAAAAATTTATAAAATCAATATTTGTAAAGACATTAATATTTTCAACAAAAAATATTAAAAAAAAATTTTTAACTAATTTGCATTTTAAAAAGTTTATTGAATTTAGTTTTCAATAATTATTATGAAAATAATAGAAGGCAATTTTTTTGTTTGCAAATACTCATGAAACGAATATTGAATTTTTATTATTCGAATTTTCTTTTCATTCTATTCTGCAATAATATTATTTCCAATAAATTTTTCACAAAAATCTAGTTGTCATATTATGATGTATTGAAATTTTTTTTTAATCAGTTATTATTTATTTAAAAATTTGTTATATTATAATTTTTATTTAATTCAATTCCGGAATCTCTTTTATTTTTTGAATTTGTTTTTCTTTTTCTATTGATATTAAATTTGAGCAATATATTTATTATATATTACATATAACTTATAATTTTTTATATAATTTTTTTTATCACTTTATATCATTTTAATCATGTTATTTTTCTATATATAATATTTATGATTTTTCAATACTAATTTTTGCCAATTTTGTTCTAATTTTAATATCTTTTTTTAATTATTTCTTTTTTTTAAATAATCTTTAATATTTTAATTTTAACTTTGTAGGTTAAGATCACGATCAGAATTTTAAGTGAACATAAGAAAATATTCACATTATATATATAAAAAAGTGCGTAGTCTAAATAAGTACATATTGATTTTGAATTATTATAATTCAGAAATTATTAAATTTATTTTTATAAAACTATTTTACATATTTATCTGAATTATTGAATCAAAATTTCATCTCTCAGTTTTTCATTTATCTTTCATTTTGTGAATTTAAATTTTTGTTTAAAACATGATTTAATAACATTAAGAAGTTTATAATAAAGAAAAAATTGATGATATGTAATTCGTATTAATCGAAATAATATATTATATATGATATATTAAATTATTTAATTTATTTCATCGTTGCTTATAATATAAACATATATATAAATGTGTATATAATATAGTCAGTCACAAAATAAGTCCTTAAATATCTTGCATAAATTTAAGTAATAAATTAGGTAATAAATTAAATAATAATAATAATAAATTAAGTAATAAGTAATAAATGTTGTCAAAACTAACGATTTTATTTATTTTATATTATATTATATTTTATATATATACATAAGCATTATGAATATATAGGTTATAATAGATTATGTGAAAATGTTTTTTTATTAATGAAATATTATTTCAAATAAACAAAATTTTTATGAATAACGTGAAAAATTTTAAACTATATTTAAAATAATTAAATTTTAATGTTTTATCATCATATTATAAAAAATATTTTTAGATGAAGTTTTATACAAAATATAAAAAAAAAATGATGAAAATTCAGAAATTGATTTCACACGTGCGAAGAGATTTAAAAAATAGATTATTCTATACAAAATTCATTATATTTTACATATATACGAATTTTCATTAAGATTAAATTTTTCAAAATTAGTGAATTTTCTTTTACAAAATAACACGTAGACTTTTGTGATTGATTTTTATTTTATATTATTTTATAAAATTCTATAAAGAATATGAAAAAATAGTTTATGAAAAAATGAGATTGGTTATACTTGTTACGAAATAAACTGCAGTGATAAAAGTAAGAGAAAAGAGAAAGTTCGTTAGTTATGAAATAGTCGATATTAGTTGACCCTAGAGAGTCTTATAGACCACGTGTCCTATTGCTATCGTTTTTAGCATATAATACAGATAATACAGGTAAAAACACTACGATTTATTAGTTTTTGATATTAGATAATAATCCAATTAGGTTGTAAATTTGTTAAGAATATACATAGAATAAAAAATTATTGGTATAGAATAAGACATTGTTTTAAACAAGATTTATATTAGTCATTAAATTTTTTTTCTTTCCTATTTTTATATGTATTATATTTACATATATTATAATTTTTGTGTATAAATGTACAGTATTAGTATATATTATAATGTATATAATAATTTATAATTACAATTTCATGATATTATAATATATAGCTTTAATTATAATATTATATCTATAATTATAATATTATAATTATAATTTCATGATATTATAATATTTTATATATTATAATAGTTTAATTAAACTAATTGATAATATTATTTAAGAATAAAGTAAACATGTTATATATTTTATGAAAATATATACATAAATATTAGATGATTCGAATAAATTTTTCTGGTTCCATTTCTCTATTCAATTTATATGAATATTAATCTATTTATAATTATAATATTAATTAATATAAATAATTAATTAATATTAATAATATTATTGAATTTCGTTCTTGTAAATTTACGTTATCATATATTATGTATTATAATAATTAAAACAATTATTATCGAATATGTATCGATTTTATAAAAAAATAACTTGATTTTTTTAATTATTTTGTATTTTAAATTTCTTTTTATAAATGAAGAAGATAAAATCTAAAATTTTAATGATTTGAATGATAGATCGAATCTACCAAATGATGATGATGATGATGAAAAAAAAAGAATGAATATTATAACGATCTAAATAAATACTGAAACAATATGTATTTCTAAAAAAAACAGAAAACATAAAATTAATAATTATTTCAAATCAAAAGATAATAAATATATTAAAAGTGATAAGAAACTATAATATTTCTTTTATTTAAAGTGAATTCAATATAATTATAACTAAAATTCTTTGTTCTGATATGACTTATTTCAAAAAATATTAATTATAAAATTATTATAGAAAAAAAAAAAATTTCTAAATTTAAAAATTTTGTAATTTTGAAAATGCAAAATGCTGTGAGCTAATATGAAATATAAAAAATAATTCAAACTTTTATTTGTTATCAAGAAAAAAATAAATGAAAAATAGGATAATACAATTGATAATAATATATAATAATTTAAAACAAAAAATAATTATAATATTTAAAAAAATAATATTTATTTCTTTATAAACTTCTAACTAACTAAAATGAATGTTTTTACGGGATTTTTTTAGGTATTTTAAAGGTATTTCAAATATTATTAGCTCCAACCCATTCCTGGAGCTATAATATATAGTAATAAAACTAATTTATTACAAAGTTCGCTGTTAACAAGTTTGATTGTAAAACGATCAAAAACAAAATCCATATTCTGAAGATTTACGTTATCATTAAAGTTCGAAGTTACAAGTTTGGAAGAGTTCTAAGTTCAAAAAATTCTTGAAGATTAGAGGGTTCTAAAGATTCAAATGATTCAAAGATTCTGAAAGTTCTGATGGTTAAAGTGTTATGAAAATTTGAAAGATTCAAAAGTATTGAAAGTTCTGATAGTTAAAATGTTCTGAAAGTTCAAAGATTCTGCAAGTTCTGCCGTTCAAAAAATTCTCTCAAAACATTAGTACTTTTTAAAACCCCCTCTCCACGTTCATCTCACGAGATCACGAGTCTTCAGTGGGGTACACAAGCAACCAATAATACTGTGGAACCAGTTCTTTGATCTGAAGAGACACCATTAATCTAAGGAAAATTCTCAGAATGAGATTAAGGGCACAAAATTCGCTGTTTTCCTAGGAAAACTGTTTCACGAGTGTTTGTAATAATTCTTCTCAAATAGGATAATGCTGATTGCTATCTGACTGGCATGGCTGGAAAATGTCGTCTCAGGTTCTAGGACTACATTGACACTCCAGCCATATCGAATAGTTTCTAAATCTAAACGATCTAAAAACGAAGAATCGTTCAAATTCTTCTCTAAAAAACATTGTATTGTCCTTGCAGCATCACTCTGTGTCATTTATTCAATGTCTGAACAAATATTTTTTTACAATACCATTTTGTCTTTTTTTTATTACTTATCCTTAAAAATAATTTTTAATGAATTTGATATCATTACGATTTCAAAAACTTTTTTCGGAAGTAATATTAGATTAATATTATTAGTAAATCTGGGAAAAAGATCAGATTATATGAACATAGATTAATATGCAAAAATTGATATTTAAATCATTATTATTAATCTGGAAAAAAAAATTATATAATAACAATCTAAGCATTTGGGTTCATTTTAAAAGATGAAATCTGTATTTTTATGCTCTTCAATTTTATTTTTTCAATAATTTTTTTTCAATTATAAAACGGATTGTGAATTTGAAATTGTTTTTTTCTTTTCAAATTTTAGAAATTTAAACTCTATAGAAAAAATTCTTATTTTAAAACATTCAGTGCAATTTTCAAATTTGTTTTTAATTGACTTTGTAAAAAGTTCTTGAATTTGTTTCAATTCTTCCTTTACAATCTCTTTACCTGTAAAATTTTGATGTTTTTTCGCTGCATTATAACGCTTTAAATAAAAAGTGGGCCGTCCTCAAAATAACCGGAGGTACACTATGTAGAGGTTGCATACTCGAACTTTTTATTTTAATTTTAGCATGTAAATTTGCTCTTGTAGTATCGTATGTATATCTTATCATCTTAAAAAAACTTTACTTTTTTTCTACATAGAATTTTGAATTGATAAAAATTTTCTTTGAAATAATAGTTATGTAAAAAATAATATTTCAAATATACATATATTTTTATGTATAAATTTACATAAATACTATTTTAAAATGAGATTTCATTAAAACATAAAAAAAGAATATTCCAAAATTAATAAGTACAACAGTAATAGTACAATATTAAAATATTATATTATTTTATATATATATAAAAAAAAATAATTTACTTTTAATTTATTTTAGTGTCTTAGGAATAAAAAAGGAACATAGTTATCTTTAAAGTTTACAATTTTTCAAATAAATGTTTTATTAATATTTAAATGTAAATAATATTTGTTTATAGAATTATTTTAGTTTTCTAGTACTTTAATTTATATATATTTTTTTCAATTTATCTCAATTTTAAATATATTAAATAATAAACGATAAACAATAAAATTTTATTCAATGAGATATTAAATGAGATTTTTTAAAAATAAAGTCTATCTCTCCAAGATTTATTCCATTTATTTATTTTATATAACGAATTTCGTTAGTCGAATCAATCGAAATATATCACTTACCCAAATGCAGATAGGCTCGTCGAGCATGCATTCGAGCAATTCCTTCAAATGCATCGCTAAATTCCTTGGATCGGACTCGATGTCATTGGCCGATTCGCTCTCAGTCTCCACATAAGTGTGGTTGCTTTTCCATGCTGGATCCTTAATAATCTGAACAGCATAATATACCGAGCAGGATAACACGGCGAAACTGATTGTCGTGTATACTCGGAGGTTTGGGATTGGAAGTCGGTCCAAGAATTCCATCGGCATCTTCACGCTTTTTACGATTTTATTTTTCCTGTAAATACATATATATGAGTATATCTTTTTTAAAATATTTATTATATATTTTATTTGCATTTGGATAAATATTTATAAAAAAATATTTTCTTCTGATTGCGATGATTTTTTGATACATTATCAAGATCATTTGTATAATGTTATAAATATTTTACTTAGCAAAAATTTAGCTAATATAATCTATATCCAAACTCAATATAAACTAGAAATTAAATAAATTTTTATTTGGTATCAATTTATCAATTTATGTATCAATTGTAAGATTAATTTCATTTCAAATCAAAATTAAATAAAAATTTATTTAATTGTTGATTCATTTTTAATGAACAATGACTACTAAATAAAATTTTCACAACATTATATTTAGGTGATATTGATAATATATTAAAAAATTAATAAGATAAGAGAATAATATCTTTTTATAAATAATTGGAACTAAATTGTCTCATTTTATTTAATTATTGTTTTAAAATAAAGTAAATGCATCTATTGAATTTATAGAAAAATAGTATCAATTTCGTAACGAAAATAAATCAATTTATTATAATGCATCCATTTATCCAGTTTCGTAAATCATTTAAATTTTATACAAGTAGTATAAAAATGTTATTTCTTTGTTAATCCTATATTACGTATGATTTGACATCACTTTTTTTCCAAATTTTAATTAAAGCAAATTTTTCCGAAAATATAACAGATATTATTTAAATTATTGGAAAAATGCAAAAAATAAGTATCTAATATTTTCCGATTATCTGATTATGTCAGTGATTAGAAATAATGATTGGATGGAAAATTATATATTATTGTTTTGCATCTATAATATAAATAAATAAAATTAGTGGTTTTTAAATCGCAAAATACCAGATGGAAAAAAAAGATTTTCTATATATACGAAACAATTAATGAGAAAAAATTTGGATTGAGACGTAAGAGAATATTTTAGAATACAATAATTAATTATAATTTGTAATATAAATTAACAATTAATTTAATTTACGTGTTAGATTATACTTATCCAAATATGTTATTAATAAACATAAAAAATAGATAATGATTAACTCTTGAAACATTAAAATAATGAAAAACAATATGATTTCCATTTAATAATAAATAATGAAATTATTATAAACTAGCTGGAATGAAAAATTTAAAATAAAGAACAAAACATAGTATTATATTATAATTTATTTAATAGTAACTATTTTTTATATTTTTCGAGAATTTCTAAAAAATTTATGTATTAATAATTTATATTATTCAAACTTAAATGATAAAATTATTAATATATCTCATAATTTGAAATTCGATTAAATTTAGTAAATCATTTATAAATCATATATGTTCATTTATAATATTTATTTCAAAGATATAGTAAATATTTTTCTGAAAAATAATTGCATTTGTATGTTCTTTGAATTTATGTAACGTGAAAATATAAATTATTATATATCTAATTGCTATAATCTGTTTAATATACATTAATTTTAAACTCAGATAAAAATAGAATATTTTGTGAATATAGCAATATTGTAAAATAAATTTATATAACTTTCCATTCCCAAAATATATGGATGACCTATTTTAATCTGTAAATACAATTATCTTCCAAATTGTTCGTTTTTTAGAAAATAGTTTGTCTAAACTTTCTTTTAAAGTCAATTTTTTTTTAAACTTTTATTTTTTAACAAAGACGAAATGTATCATTTTTAAATCGAGAAATATATTGGTTCAAAAATTGTGTGCAATAAGGATTTCATATTCTTATTATATTGCATGATTTATATTAACACTATAATCGTTTAAAAATTTTATTATTTATTTAAATATTTAAACAATAAACTACGGATTTTTATGCAATTATATATAAACATAATATATTCATTCATGAATATATTATTATGAATATTTTTTTTCCAATATTATAGTTTTATTTGTTTGATAATTGAATTATAAACAAATTTATCATGTTCTGAATGAATTTTTGATTATAATATAATATTAAAAATTGGAAATTCTGAATAGTTTATCTAGCAGTATAATAATATCCAATATATTATTGATATTTGTAAAACATTTTTTTTCAGAACAGTAATTTATATAATATTTAAATAAATAAATATCTATGTAATAAAGTTATTGATATTTTGCAAATACTATATATTTTAAATAATATGATATATATTTTAATAATAACTGAAAATCTAATTTTTTTAACTATATAAAAATTTATTATTAATTTATTATTAATTTTTATTATTGTTCGAATTAGAAAAATATCATTTTGGCGATAAATAAATATTCACATGTCTATTCAATCTCAAATTTATCTTAAACGATTTCATTATCATTATTTTAATAAGAATGTTCGATTATTTGTATTTCAGTTCGGGACCATTGTTGCAGAAGAGAAGCGTTGAATCTTTTCTCCGTCGACTAGTCTCCCACTACCTCGATTTCAGAAATATAAAATATCTGCATTCCCCCATCATGAGCAAATACATCAATCACTTACTACAATTCGAATCCTGATAATATGCATTTGGCTAGCCTGCTATATATATGTATATAAAGAATCAATCAGTTGTTATTTTCGAATTATGATAAATTCGAAATAATTTAATTCATACCATTTGAGATTGAACATTCCATGAAATTATCACGTTGTTATTAATATTTTTATAAAAAGATTAACTATAGTGAATTCTTTAAATTCATGAAATGTGAAAATAAAATAAAACAATTGGATGATTATGTGTATAGTTGTTGAATTTTTTATTTCGAGCTATAAATTTTCTTAATCCAATTTATAATCATAAATTACAGGCCATGTATATAGTATATATATATATATTTTCTAATAAATGCTATATAATAGTAAAAATTTTTATTAATATATCTAAGAATTTTTAGTAATCATAATTATTGTTATCTTTAAGTAAACGTTCGATCGAGTTACATCTCTAATTCCTTGTTTCAATAATTGTAAAGTTGTGTCAATCGATATAACTGATCATTTAAAAAAAAATTTACAATTATAAAAGAAATGCTTAATTGATAATATTATTTAATGTATTATTTTATAGGATAAGTTCGATCACTTTGACCTTGGCATATATCAAGAACATCATCCTTTCATAACTTTCTTTTATAATTTAATTGCCGATCTCTTACAATTTTATATTTGCAAAAAATGATTGCTATTAGGATAAGCGTTTGTGATAATATAATAATCAATACGTGATCATCGTTTATCTGTTTTTATACAAATATATCGGAACGATTAATGTCAAAAATATAATGATTGAATGGTTAAAAAAACTTTCTCATGAATTTTAATAGGCTTGAAATATGTCAATCTTAATTCATAGCAAGTTATAGACATTTCACATTCTTCAGACTCGAATGAGGAAATAAAATATAAATCAATCTTTGCTCGAAAATAATAAGCGATAAATATTGAGTATGACATTGATATCGCTATTTTGATTTTGTAATTTTGATTGTTTTACAGAATATATTTTTACATTCTATTTATCCAAATTATTCGAAATATCTCTATGGATAAGTATAAAACTTATTTATTATATATTTTAAGTGCTAGTTAACTGTTATGTGTTTATAAATATATAAATAGTTGATAAATAATAATATATAAACAATTGTGCACATATAATTCAAGTCCACAATACAAATTTCTATGTAACAATAAAATATTAGCAATCTTTTTTTGCAAATATGTCGAAAATCACCGATTAAATTATAAATTGCTCAGAATGATATTCTTGATATCAACTATATCAAAATCAAGATGATCGAAATTGTCTTCCCACAAATTAATAAACAAATAGAAATATTTGATAAATTATTTAGAAATAGAATAAATCTCTATATGCAAGTTGAAGGAACATCGATTTTAAAAAAGTACGTTATTTAAATAACGCGATTCAAATAAAAATTTCCTAATATACAGTCTGAGACGAAATAATAAGATATTCTATACATTAAAATCCAATTAATGTGAATTTTTTTTATTTCATAAAAAGAAATGTCTCAATTGAATATTATTGTACGAAAGTTTGTTGTAAGACAATATAATTATTTATAATATGCGAACTTCGAATAGTAATTAATTTTAATCGTTTTTGCAGTTTTTGCAGACGATTGACTGAATTCCACGATTAATCGGATATCTAATTGATTTCTCATTGCTGAGGCGACTGATTAATAACTGAATGTGTTCTAAAGGAATGCTATGGTTTCTCGATTTGATTTTTTGGAAATATTTTTTATCACAAATCTTGGTTCTCTCTCTAACATTATCTAATTATTTAACAATTAACAATTATATTGAAAATATTATTAAGAAGAAATGAAAAAGAATTAAGAGTACTCGTTGGAGGATGGTCTCCAAAAATGGGTCTTCGCGTCGCAATGCGTGGGAGTCAGGACTTTTGCAATCGTTTCTCTGATGCTCGCTCGCAAGACATTTGGCGTGCAAATGTGACTTATGAAGTAGCTATCGTTGTTCTTCCTCGAATAACTGCTGGAAATGTTGAGAGAATTGTATCCGCTCATAAATTACTCCTGAAAACTTAAACTGTTCAAAATACTGAAGCTATTGGAAATTCAAGCTATTTTTTGACCGTCTCCTAAGTCAGTCTTTTTTGTCTTTAACACGATGATTTTCAATATTTCTGGAGATTATCATGCAATGTATCTAAATTTTAAATTCATATAAAATTTGAAATTTTAATCCTTCATGATAGTTATTTAAAATAAATTAATAAATTGTTTCAAGAATTAAAATTAATACATAAATTCTGCATAAAAGTTTTCTTGTAACATACTTGATAAATCTATCAATATGTAACTCATGGACTTTAATGACTTTTAAAAATGTATATAGAGGAGATAGAAATTTGCTCGTTCATTGATATACGTAATTAAAATAATTAGGGAAAAATTTGTTTAAAATTTTATTTTCTGTAACATATTTAAAAATCAAAATTCACGAGGATTTCACACATCAATATGTTAACTCACTCTTATTTACAGAAATTGTAATTCTCATAAATTTAAGAGTTATGTATTACACGAGAACTATATAATTTATATCCATAATTTTTAAAATTTATTATATGAATTGACAAAAAAATTCTAGAATTAAGCTAGAAATACATGAATCTGTCGAGAATTTTAGATTAGATTATATATTCGATTATTGAATTATTGAGAACGAACAGTTTTTTTAATACCAATAATCGTTACGATATGATATTAAAATTTTTGTTGTACCAAAATAACATCAATTTAATTCAATTTCCTACGGACAAATTTTAAAAGCAGCTGCGTTGGTCTATGAATCACCGAATGAAAATAATCTACGTGATAAAAATCCTTTGTCCACTGTACTTTCGAAAACTCGATTTCTTTTCTTTATTCTTTTTTCTATAATAAAATTTTTGAATATCAAATAGATACTACATTTTTTTTCTTTCAATGTACACTTAACGATATAAATTATTATCTTTCATTTATTTTTTTTCAAGTTGTGTTATTTCTTTCGTATTTTGTTGTTTTTTGATTTAAATGCAATGATTTGAATATCTTATTCACATACTCTTCTTTATTCGTTCATATAGCTCATATACATTTCTTTATTGTATAATCAATTAGTCAAAGGATAACTCGTTTAAAACGATGGACAGTTCATTTCTTTATGATCTCCGAAAGTTATACAGATATAAAGTTAAGTTAAACAATTTCTAATCTCTATTTGACCTTTTATGTGATGATTTCTATAACTCTCTATTTTTATTATGATTAATTTTACGTTACTTGGATAAAAAACGAAGGAGAATGAACTTCATTATGCGATATTATATATTTAGATTTAATTTATTACGTTATCTACGAAGTTTAAAATAAGCAACACATGAAATATGAATTATTCACAGAACAAATTGTGAATATACATTATATATGTTTAAATGATAGAAATTCTAGTTTCATTTCATATTTTATTGACGACCATAATTGTAAAAAAAAGTAAATAAAAGATAAAGCGAGATTGAGAATCGAATTTGAAAAAATTTAAATGCTCGGTATAATATCTATCGTTTGATTGGATCTAAGGAGGAATAAAGCATACATTTTTAAGCGTATAATCGATAGCAAATAAATTAGATAAATATAGTTTTGAATATTGATTGTCAATATTTTATCGATATCTTATTGATAATTTTCTATATGCCAATAATATCATTAATGGATAAAATTTATAGATTGAAATTTTTTTTTTATTGGAAATTATTATTAAAGCATATAGAAATATTATCTGTAATAAGTTACATAAATAGACTGAATTAAAAATCTATATAATATTTAAAAATCAGTTTTATTCATGTTATTGGTATATTAACGATATTTTTTATAGTACTTCGAATATATCAAAAAATCAATGAAATGTCGTTTATTCATAAAAAATTTAATTTAAAATTTAATGTATTTTATTTAATTTAATTATAATTTAAAGAAAGTTAAAGAAAGAAAAAAAAAATATTTCAATAGATGCAATGGGAATATTATATATATATATATATATATATATATATATATATATATATATATATATATATATATAGAGAATCTACATTATTTGAATGTATTATGTAATTATTAAAGATTGCAATCTCAAAGATTTCAAATATTTTTTGAATAATAAATATTTTGATGCTTATTAACAATAATTAAACATTTATTAGTTTAATAAAAAAAATTGTAGTATAAATATAGAAAAGTAGCATGAAAAGGATATTTAAATAAGAAAAAAAAAAAAAAATTGGAACACTATTTTACTTCTAATTGATAATTTTAAAAGTCAGGTATCTAATTATAAATATATTATTATAATCTTTTCCTACATTTATATTTCTTTGTTTGTTTTTTTAAAAAAGTATATTTTGTTCTAAATTGATCATATTAAAAGAATTATGATATTGATGAAAGGATCGGTGTAATAAAAAAAAAAATTTTAATACTATTTCATTAATTATTATTTCTTTAAATATCAAAATCACAATTTATTGTGTTCGTACGTAAACGATTTATTTCGTTTATAATACCACTTTATCAACATAATATTTTTTTAAAAATATTTCTGAACTAATCTAAACTATCTAATACCTTTTTTTATTTTTATTTTTTTAGTACTTTTTTTTAGATATATACTGATGTATATCTTGATATGTCAGTTTTCTAATCTGATAATGATAATTTATAGCATATTTTTGCCGAGATTTTTAAATAACTTGAAAAACAAGATTCTTCAATTATGATAAATTTATTAATTATTTTATTCTTTTACTATCAATACTTAGTTCGTAAATAAATGAAATAGTTTCTAGATCTTTTGCTCAATAATTTTAATTTTACAATAAGTATAATTTAGTTATAAAATTTAGTTAAAAAATTTAGAACTTTTTTTCTGTATTATTTCGTTCATGACTTCTTTTATTCCATCTATGTTAATACGATCTCGTTTTAAATATAATTATTATAAACATATTTGAGCTGAAAAAAATAAAGAAAAATATTTAAAAGAAAAGTTTTTTAATATAAAATAAATCCATATTTAAAATCAAAGTAATTTTAGAAAAAAAAATTATTAGGAATAATTAGGGATGGAAGTCCTATTTTCATAATTATTGTTTCATAAACAAATTTTTCATGTCATTGCTTTATGCCAAATAAAATTGAATATTTAACCAATTTAATTAATATAATATTAAATGAAAATTACTGAACAATTCATATTTGAATAAATATCATTTGTTTAAATATAGTAAAAAAAATTAGTAACCAAATAATAAAAATTACTTACAAACTTTAATTATTTAAAAATTAATAACAATATTTTGCAAAACGAGAAACTATCAGAAATTTTACTTCTTTTTTATATTGAAAAAATTCAATCATATATGATTATTATCATATTTATTAATTTGACAATAACATAAAATTGAATGCATATGCACGAATGTCGTTACAAAACAAAATGATGATCGTCTCTGGCAGATTTTTTATCTTCAAGAAATTTACAATATCTCTTTTAATACGCGTCTTTTTTCATATTATTTTTTTTTTATACATATTTAATATGTATTACACGTATTTAATCAGAGAATAAGAATAAAAAATATATTTTATGAATGATTATCAATATATTATACTTATTAATGATATAAAATTTTTTATTTCTTAATATAGTCAAAAATTTTATAATTTAAATTTCTACTGAAAATATGTTATAAAATGTATTTGAAATAATACATTAATAAATACATTTAATGATAAAAAATTTTACTAAACATTAAATCTTAAATCTAAATTTAATGCAATATATAATATAATATATAATATATACAATATATAATATAATATAATACAAATAATAATAAAAAAAAAAGAATTTATTAAAAAAATATGTTAATTAATAGAATATTTTTTTCTAAAATTATTTTTTGTTCAAATGTTGCAGAAATAAATATAACTATATTATAATTACTTATATATAATTATTTTCACTAGAAATTAAATATTTTTACATATTAATTATTACGTGTGATACATATATATTTAAATAATTTTTATATTATGAACAATAATTAAATTATATATATAATTTATTATATCATGAGATTTGAAATTGAAGTTTTGTTTTAAAAATTAGAGTTTAAGCGTTATATAGTATTAATCTAAATAAGAAATTAGATTGATCTTAAAATTTTAATGTAATAATATGTAATAATAAATAATTTTAATAATACATATATCTTATACATATTATACTTTTTATATCTAATTTAATTTAATAAATATGTATTTCGCAATTATTATCGCAATTATTAATTATTTAATGGATATGAATAAAAATCCATATTTCTTTAAATAATATATAATATATATATATATATATGAACTTAACCTTGAATGGTTTTCAATACAATTTTTATTAGAATATTGATAAATATTTATTTATACTTATATGCATATTCATTTTTTCTTATATGCATATTTATTATTATTTCAACGATAAATAGTTTAATTTATTTGAAATAATATTAAATAATATTAAACATTAAATAATATATGATTCAAGACATATCATTTAACCTTCATTTTTTTACTTGATGTGATTATAAAATTTTTTTGTTTTTATTAATGAATGATTGATGACATAGTTTTATATATGATTTTAGGTAATTTTAAAGAAATACATATATTCATTTTCTTTTTATTAATTAAGGTAATTAAAGTATTTAATATTTCATAGTTTTATGTACTTCATCATTCATCTTTTTAATTTACTCTTTTTCATTTTCTTCTAACTGATCATTCTTTTATATTTGTTTATATCTGTTATCTATTCAATTCATTTGTATTATTTTTCAATTAAGAATAATTATATCAATATTATATTTAAATATATATAATATTTATAAATTATATTCTATTATATTATGTGATATTAAGTGATGTACGTTACATGTAATCAACTAATTCGATATTATGTTTCTATAAAAAGACACTCTATCGATACAGAACAAGTGGACTCACCTGAGATTGTCGATTGAAACACGTTGCTTTTAATCCATTACCAAAAATAGAGAAGATATTTTCAAGAATTTAGACTCAAGTCGGTATAAAGCACATTTACTGCATATTTACACTGAATTTATGAAAAAAAGTGAATATACCGCACAGAAAATAGAAACCGGAAGGCCTCAGAAAGTAAGACTTTCTCGGTCGAAATCGTCCACCAGTTAACAGCACACGCGGTTCTTTGAGATTTTACATGGCATTCGTACCAATAGAATCTATGAATCGGCCGTATTTAAACGTATTTTGAGCTAGCAAATCGTTTGTGTCACTCTCGTATTTTTTAGGAGAAATTTCAAGATGTTATTGCGACACAATACAACACAATGTGTCACGACAACTGCAGTGCTTGAGATCACTGAGGAGACTGATTGTACAGTCGATAAAGAAGTATCGATTGGGTTGGGTATAACGAAGTGGGGGTGACTGGGTTGGATTCACCGCTTAGCCGACTTTATCGATCTTTCGCGCGCAAATTTGAATCTTTATTTTAAATTATTTTTTAAAATAATATATTTGTTTAATTATATAAAAACTACATAATTATATTTTTTCGCATTAGAGAAATAATCAAATTTTAAATGGTTTATCATTAGTTTAATTTAACATTAAACAAAATAAATTTAAATTATTTAAATTATTAAATTTAAATTTAAATTATTAAATATTAAAATTTAAATATCTTTTTTTAAGATAATCTTAAATTCGTTTTTAGGATGTCTGATAATAAAAATAATAAAATATTTTGATATAAAATAAATATACAAGTGCTATTTATAAAAAAATATGTAAGATATAAATTTACTTTGCAAGATTTTTTTTAGGCATTAATGTTTTATATTACTTATATAAAACAAAAATGTAATATATTATTATATAATATTACATTAATATGGCATACCATTATAGTATAATTTTTTTATTGTTTTTTATTTTTGAAAACATTATTTTATTTTTGAAATTATTATTTGTTTTTAATTATATTGATATTAATCAGTTCACTTTTTTTACTAATAATATAAATAATAACAAAATAATGTATTCTTGTTCAAAATGTATATTGATTATTAATAAATCGTTTTATAAATGATATATGGAAATAGATTCTATGGAATAAATAATTTGAAATTATAAATGTTTAGAATTATATTGGACTTATTATTTCTTATTATATACTTATTATTATTATATTATTTATTATATTAATTATATAAATAATTATCTATACATAATATGAATATATAATATAAATATTATGTCATTATATTATATATTTTTTATTGTTTTATTAATAAGATAAAATATGTTTATTATTATTAGTATGTTTATTAGTAAGATAAAATAATAAAATAAAATAGAAAATATTATAAAATAAAAGTCGATGTATGTTTTTTTAATAACTTTTTAAACACTCATAAAATATGTTAAATTAATATATATTTGATAAATAAAAATAAAATTTTTCTTGAAAATAAAATGAAAAAATTTTATTTTATATATAAAAGCAAAAGATAACTTAATAAAAAATTTATAAAAAGATAAAAGATGCAATAAAAGATAATGAAAGATGGTAATATTAATTATTAATTTTTCTGTACATTATTAGTTATTAGTTAGTTATTAATTAATTAATTTTTTATTAAAACTCAATTTATTTTTATATCTTATTGTAAATATTAATTTCTAATTAAATAATCTCTGTATTATAAAAAGGATAAAATAAAATTTAAATTTAAAAATGATATGATTTTTATTAAATTTTATTAATATTTTATAATAACTATTATTATTATTTATTTGATCTATATATTTAAAACTAAAATATTGGAAGTATTAATATTAATATTTAATTTTAGATAAAAAAATTAATCATTATATTATAATTAATGTGGATAATGTGGATAATGAGTATATTTTCAATTATGTATCATTCAATTATGTGTAGCTAGTGATATATATAGTCATATACAGTATATCATAAGTTTTTCAAAAATGTAGAAAATAAAAAAGAATTTTTCAAAAGACAGCTTTTCTTTTGTAATACACGTTCAATACGAGTGTTGTCATCAAGTATTTATATTCATGCTATATTTTGTTGCATTTTTCGTCTTTTTATAATTGCTTTTTGCAATTATAAAAAAATTTATATTTATTATTATGAATCTTTTTCAATTTTTGATGCATGTATTAAAGAATTAAAAAATTAATATTTCTTGTTGTATTGCATTTTTTTTTTGAAATCGATATATAATCATTTAAACATCTTTTTTATGAATAATCAGTTTTTTGAAATTAATTTATATTTTTTCATAAATTTTCATGTTCATAGTTATACAACAAATATAATAAAATAACTGTGAATATTAAAGCAGCTGGTGAATATTAAAGAAAAAAAAATACTTATATAAATTTGTTATTTTTTTCAGGTTTAACAATATATTTATGTTTTTCAGTATCAAAAATGAAAAAAAAAAGATTATAGATTGAAATTATGATAAGACATTATAATATTCTTATTAAATAATATCATATTTGTTTATAAATGGAATTGTTTAAGAATTCATAGACATTGAATTATATTCAAATAATTTCATTGATATGATTGATTATTCAATTACTAATATAATATATATACATACATAAATTAGAAACAATTTGAATAAGTTTTAATTGGTATTATCTTGATTTTTAATATATTTATTATTTATAAGAAAAAATTCTTATATATTTTAATAATTTTAACATGTTAAAGATAATCATAGCACTACTACCTTTTACATTGAATATAATTATTGTATTCAATATCGGAAAATGGATAATGAAAAATTTTATATTATAATAAAATATAAAAATGAATGAAGCAATTTTGAGCTTTATTTAATAAAGTTCTTCAAGTTAGAAAATAAAAATTGTATCTTAGATGAAAATTCTTTGAAAGATAATATTAAATTTATATTTATATTTTCATATTTTCATATTTTTTTTAACACAAAAAAAATGTAAAAATTAATTTTATTTATACATAATTTTAATTTATATATAAATTCAAAATTTAATATAATATAATAATGAATATTATAGTTTATTAATATTATTTTATGATTTAATTTGATATAGTTATTTTATTGATAAAAAAATATTTATTATATTTAACGTACTTTCTTCGAGTTGCTTGGATTTGTTCATGTTCGATCGACAGTTAATGCTAATCGCGGTTCAACTAGGCTATGTGATTGATTGTGCTTTATGATTGATCAATGTTTTTTGTTAATAATTCGTTAATAAGGCTGTAACGAAAATTTTTGTAAAAACAAAATGTTGCTTGAAATTACCTCAAGAATTTCCAATGGATGGATGTTTCAATATTTTTGGAATATCTTCTTCATATTCATTATATATTTATTATCAGAAAATATTCAAAATAATTAATAAATTATTAATAATAGAAATAGTAAATTATTTCTAAATTATTATTAGAAATTATTATTAGATTTAATTAATAATTAATATACTTTTTTAATAAATTTAATAAATTATAAGTATATCAATCAATTATATTAAATTAAATCATTGTATTTTGTTCTAATTATTATTCATTTTTGTATTTATCAATAATTTTTTATTAAAATCCAAAAATATTAATTTTAATTTTAAAAATTTATTTCAGAATATCAAAAATTATATCTTTTTAAAAATCCATATTATTGATAGACATAACTAATGTGATAAGAAAGATACTCTACATTGATTTATTTGTGATATTGTAAGTAATACAGGTTTCTAGTTTTCCAAGAGATATTAATTGACTGCAAAGAATTATTCAATGATACGTCCAAGAATAATGTTTAAATAATTTTTTAATAATATAAATTGGATATTAAAATTGATATTTCTATTTATCAAATTACCGATGAATTAAAAAATAAACAACGAATTCTTTATAATAAATTTAAATCAATTAATAAATTATTAATAGAGTATTAAAAAATATAATATTTAAATATTTTATATTAAAATATTTATTTAAAGAAAGCACATGCATCTATGCGTTTCCTTTTATCGTTCTGAAATACCGATTGTGCAAAAAATCAGAGTGTTTGATAATGCCCTCTATGATTTAAAATAAGTGTAATGAGTGTAAGAATTATATTGAATTCAACTATTTAAATTGAAATAGAGAAAGAAAAGAGTATTAATAAAGAAAAGAGAAATAAAATTTTTTTTGTGACATAATAAAAATATTAATTTTTTGAATCTATTTTATAAAAATTTAGCCTTAATAAAACTATTTTTAAATGTATAATAGAAAATAATAATTATCTAATTATAATAAAAAACGTTTTATCAATTATTTAGAAATTTATCTTTAATATAAATTTCGATAATTTTAATATATTGTAAAACTCAATATCTTGAACTTTTTGTTATATTGATAACTGTCGGATAACTTATGTTTTTGAGATATTTGTAAAAAAAGATTGTCATTCTTCATAAAATTTCATCTATATATATATACATCAATATATTACTTATTGATTGTTTATATAATTATATCTATCCATAGAGAACTTAAGCATACTTCGAACTTGCGAAATACAAAAATAAAATATAAAACAATTTTTTGGTGATCGAAATTATAATGATGTTACAATAGTATATAGTAAATAGATGATTAATATTATTTATTATCTTTTCTAACAAGTTCATTAAAAATTATTTTTGATATAAATCATTTATTTTATATATATTCTAATTTCTTTATTAATAAATCGTGTGAATCTATAATTAGCAAGAAGAAATGATTGTTTTGATATTAATTAATATAAATATTCTTTTGTTAGTAAAAGATAGCAAAAATATTTAAATATAATTAATTTAAAGAAAAATTTAAATTTTACAATTTTGATTTTTCATTTATGAAAATATGTTTTCTATTTTCTATATTTCTCTTATTTTGCTGAAGAAAATAATACTAGATCATTAAAATAATTTTAAATTAATATTAATAATATATGTGTAAATTATATTTACACATATAATATATAATTTATATATAATCTTTAAATTCTTATATATAATATATAATAATTTTGAATAATATGCTTAAGAATAGAAATTTATTTTTATAGTTATAATATATTAAAATAGTTATAATATATTAAAATCGAGACAAATATTAAAAACATAATGTTTTCTATGCAAATTTTATGTTTCACTTAATTGTTTTATAGTAATTTTTACAAAGATATATTTTAATATATATAAAATTATATGTCTAATTTAAGTTTACAGAACAATTTATATTATATATATTTTATTATATTTATATATATTTCATTTATGATTTTATATTAAAATATAAAAATGTAGTTTTAATTCTAACCACTACGTATGTTGCAATCTTATTCTGCACTGAATCGATAACATTGGGAATGATACTAAGATGATAATAAAATAAAATAAATAAGAATAAATAAGAACTCTATCCTCTAAAATAAACAAAAAAAAAAAAGTCATTTTTATATTCTATATCTTATCGATGAATAATTTATAAGAGAAAAACATATGATCTCTTTTGAAAATAAAACTTGATACAATATATATATAATATATAATATAATATAATATATAATATAAGATGTTATGTTTATTTTATTTTTATTAATAATACCACAAATAGTAATTTAATATTATATTTAGTTTTTTTCTGCAAAAAAAGTATATTTATACGATTCATTATAAACTTGATTATAATATTAATTATCTCAAAATTAATATGTTGCAATGATTTTCAATGAAAAGTTATATGTTTTTTTTAGTGGCTAGAATTAAAACAGTGATAAAAAGATGTATTATGAAAAGAAATACATTTCGACTGTTTATTATGAAAACTTATATATTTCACTCATTGATATATTATATATAATAATGTTTCATATGAAAAGAACATTTAAATAATTAGCGAAATTTATAATCAGAATTTAATTCTAATTATACATTATATGTATATTATTCTATATATATATATTATATATGTATATTATAATATTATATAACACATTATATATTATATAACACATTAGAGTATTTAAATTTATTTCTTTTTTAATGATGCTATTATATTTATCACAGAATAATTGTAAAGATCTTTCTCAGAAATATTCATTTAAATTTAATAATTTTTTGTTAAATCATTTTATTATAACATAATAATATAAATTATTCAAAAAATTCAAAAAGAAATTTAAATGTTAAACTTTTACTGTTTATTATATTATATTATTATATTAAAATAGAATTCAATGATTTTATTTATAATTGTGTGTTATTAAATAATATGTACACTGTTGAGTTTGTATATGTAAAGATACAACTCATATTTTGTATTTATTTATGTGTGAATTGGATGTCACTAAACACGATTGCTGTTTCAATTCTGTTTTGTCTGCTCCCCTTTTTTGAACCGCCGTGCGATATGACACAATAGTAGCTCAGGGTAGTAGAACAAAAACATCGATACCACTCACATCTGTACAATATAATTTATTCCTATTTTTTTATTAAATATATTCTTTTTTATTGAATTATTCTTTATTTTAATAAATCTGACAATTTATTCCCTAATATGTTTCAATGATTTTTTTGATATTATTAGATAGCATATTATAATTATTTTCAAAAATTTTCTTTAGCAATAATTCTTATCGTTATTCTTTAATCTTTAATATTTTTTTATTCTAGCACTATATATTTGTTTAAAAATTAAAAATCTTTTTAATTCTTTGGATATAAGTAAATAGACAAAAATCGTATCATATAAATATCTTATAAATAAGTCAATTTTATTATTTCTATTCTTAAAAAATAGTAAATATCTTGAAACATAAAAAAATAGATAATAGATTAAAGAAATTGTTATGAAAATATATAATATTTCATTTTGAGAAAATAAATTTGAAAAAAAAATATGTGTTATTCTAGATTAAAATTATGAAAAATTTATGTATTAATTATAAGTATTAATCTCATTAAAGAAATATATAAAAGCATATTTATATTTTTATAAAACATTAAATACATATATTAAAATTATATGATATTAAAATATTACGATATAAAATTATGCATTGTGATTATGCTTGATAAATTATATTAATTATTTATTATGATAATTAAAATTGAAAATAAATATCACAAACAATGGAAATAAGTCATATCTTTTTCTTTTTTGAATTTGTTAATTATGATTAATCTTCTTATCCAATAATGATTTCATAATGATAAAAATAAGTTACTTACTCATACTTACTTAATGAATCTAAAAAATACAATCTATGATATAAATTGCTTTCAATACTCCTGTATCTTCTTAAAGATGCAACATTAAGACTTTGATGAAAAATATGATATAAAATATAGATTAGATGTAGATTACAAAAGTAATAATTGTATCTGATAAATAAAATTTTTACTTTACTGAAAATAATAGTAATAAATATAATGAAATTTTCTATATGTAAAAAATTATAAAATGGCCTTGTGTAACATTTACAAATGTGTTTTTGTTTAATAAGATGAACAAATATTTAAGTTCATTAAATATCTTTTGAATTTTTAAATTTGCAAACTAAAAAAAGGGAAAAATTCTTGATAAACCATGGTAATATATAAAATATAATCAATATTTATTATTATATATAATATGATAATGAAGAAATATTTTAAACATTATTTATAAATGTAATTTGTATTTTGGTTATATTAATACTAATGATTTAATATCGATAAATAAATTCTCATTAATAAATTAAAGTAACATTTATAATTTTTTTTTAATCAATATACATGATGATATCATATTTTATAAAATCATTATTAGAAAATTCTAAGAATATGCTAATATTTTTATTTATCGCTTTTTTTTCAACTAGAATTAAAATTCTAAATTCTAAATTTGAATTATTAATGAGATATATACTTTTTTTACATCCCTATACTTTTTTCATATCTCTATTTTATATTATTTTAAGTTAACTGCTATAAATTATTTCAATATACGACTCACAAATTAAAGTTAATATTGAAACCAAAGAACATAAAAAAATTAATAAAAAATTCTTTTTATTAAAAATATTATTTTCTAAATATAAATTTAAATTTAAATAAAAATTTAAAAATAATTTTGAATATGCAAAATAATTTCTATGTGATTTATGCTACTTATGATTTTTTCTTTATATTATTACATAGAGATACATTTGATAAATAATAAAATAATCATACATAAAAATTGCATTATTTTATTATTTATCTTTATCAGTTCTCAGTGAATTAAACTTTTTATGGATAAGTAAGTCGTATATAAATAAAACGAATTCGTACATAAATAAATACTTGCTACAATGATAAAATTAGATACAGCTGGATATATTTTTTTCAAATATTATTCAAAATATTATTTTAATGTATTTCTTATTACTATTTAAAGATTGATATTTTTATTAATTTTAGATATAAAAAATATAAAATATAATATAAAACAAAAATTAAAGAAAAAATGAAAATGTAATGTACAAATTTAGTTAATGATATTTTATTATATGAATAATTATTCTTATTGCATATAAAAATATTTCATGAAAATAATAAATCATTAATAAACAGTATTTATCATGAAGGACCTAGAATGACTCATATATATACATGAACATATGATAAGATAGCAAATATGTTATATATATATATATATATATATATATATATATATATATATATAATATAATATAATTTATATATAATATATTATAATATATAATATATTTATATATAATATAAATATATTTATAGTATTAATTATATAATTATATAAATATTATTTAAAACAACTTACATCAGAATTATTTAAAATAATTATATAAAATAATTATTTCCGATAATTTCACATAATGTTTATGTTAAATTTGAAATAAAAAAATAAGGAAATAATTTATTATTTGAAGTTTTATACTATTATTTTATTTGAATCGATATTATTTATATTTTAAATACAGTATATAGTATTAAAAATAATAGTATTAAAAATAAATAGTTATTTTTTTATTTCTATTTTAAATAAAATAGTCAGGAATATGATTCTATGAAAAAAATAAATAAAAAAAATAGTTTTTTAAGCACAAAAAATTTTTGTTAATCATTTGTAAGCATATTATTTAATAATTATAAGTTTATAAATATTTTTCAGGTTTTTTGAAAAAATTCATACTTTTTTGAATTATATAATTTTTAAAATACATATATAATATCAATTTATTGCAAGAGATACATCTGCTAAACTCATCAAATGAATCTTATAAAGAAGAAAAGAAAATATCTGCTTCGTTAATTCTGGCTCTAATCTTTAAAGAATAATTTTTTTCAAGAGTTTCAATATTACAGACAAAAAACACTTACATAATATGGATATATTTGAATCTTAAGATTTTGATATAAAAATGATTTTGATTATTTTTAGCTGTTTAAACTAGTTATTAAGCCTTAATGTATATACTTATACATTAATATAATTAATCCCTTGTTTGACATCTGTTTTAATTTATTCCGTCTCTAGTTTCATTTATACTTGGCTTAACATTATCTCCTGTTTCGTTTAATCGTTTAATTTCTTTTCGAATTTCAAATGAAGACAATAATTTGATTGATAGAATATTTTTGCAACATGATCAAATATTCTCTTATTTTTTAATAAAATTCATTCTTATTTGATGAAAATACAGTGAATATACTTATCTAATCCGTAGATAATCCGTAGTTTTCTCTTCACACATTGCTCTATAGCATCTCTTTTTTATTTATATATAAAAAATGTAATTGTTTTAGATTTTTTTGAATGATTATATAATTTTTTAATTTTTTATGTGCTTAATTAAATACAACTTTGTTCGCTGACATATTATTTTAGTTCTTCTTTTCACAGCTATAAATTTGTTTATTTTCACATCTTTTAGATTTTTTCATTTGGTGTGGTTTACTATTTTCAGAGTATCATTAAAGATTGAGAGAGCTAAGTTAACTTGTTTATTTTAAATTTTATCAACTTACGTTTATCGTTGTAATTTATTTTGATATTCATTCTAGTTAATTTTTTCATTACGTATAACTTCTATACCAACACTTGTTATTATCGGTGAATGATCCGAAGAGAGATCCTTATTGGATACGACATTCAAATATTTCATAGGTATTTCTTTAATAATGGAAAAATCCAAAAGATCTGGATTTTTTTTCGAATTGATGGGCCAATATGTAAAATTGTGCGTTGACAAGAAAGAATAGTTTTTTTCTTCTACGAGTCTGTTCAATTCTTTGCCTCTTATTGTGATTGTACGAGATCCCCACAAAATATGTTTGCTGTTAAAGTCGCCTCCCGCAATAAACTTTGATCCTAACATTTCGAAGAACTCTTGAAAATTTTCTTTTTTTAAATTGTTCCTGGGAGGACAATATACTGCTGCAATTGATAATTCCTTGTGTTTTGGCTTCAATTTTACTTTAATTATAGTTCCTTGTAGGAAATCTTTTTGGAATTTAGGAAACTCATAGTGGCTGATATTGATTCTTGTAAGAATTGCTGTTCCACCTCGTGCACGATTACTTGGATAATTGGTATAATATATCTTGAATTGCGGTATATTGAAGTATGATTTATCAGTGAAATGAGTTTCACTTATTAGAAATATATCTATTAAATTATGTTCGAGAAATGATTTGACTTTATCTCTGTACTTCAGAAGACCATTGGCATTCCATAATGCTATTCTTAAATGTTTCGACATTTTGTATTTGTTATTTATTTTATTGTCAATTTTACACAAAACAATACAAATTTCGAGTAATTTGTTAACTATGAACGTCTTAACAGTTGCACTGTTTCACATGAACTGATTGATTAGATACGTTATTAAATTAATCAGTAAAAGTATATTTTACATGAAAAGATAATAATATAATTGAATAATATTTTTTTGTTCGAATTTTTGTTTTTCCAAAAAATTGAGTTCAATATGATATTTTTTGTTATATTTCCAAATCGATGGATAGATCAGTTTTGTGGCCTAATTCGATTTTATAAATATAATACTTCTTAATTTGTGAGGAGAATGCAAGAAAAAATTATTAAGGGATAACAATGAAACAGCTATATTTTATTATATAAATAAGTAATCTCTATAAAAATATTATTAGTTAGGGTATTAATAAATATTAATGCTTATAGTTTTATATGAAAACTGCAAAATTGTAGAAAATTAAAAAACAATTTTTTTAATTATATTTTATTTAATTATGTATTATATTTAATAGTCTATAATAATCGTTCAAATGAATTTATTCTTTTTAAATTGCACTATTTTATTCGTTAGTACTTTTTCAATCACTAAAGAAACTTATTCTTATGGATGTTTGCATTTTTAAATTTCTATTTAGCATATCTTTAAATTTCAATTGTCTGAATATTTACACTAGTTTCAGAAAATATGTAGTTATCGCTATGATAGTTCAGAGAACATAATCTGAGTCTTTAATCTTTCAAAATGATTAACAGTTAAAAAAAGATAATTTGAATTCTTAATCTTTCAATATCCCTTCCATTCATCTTATAATCTAATCTAACTTAACCTAAATCCGAAATTCCTGCACAAAAATATTTATTCATTAGATTTTCTTTTTCATGCTGAATATATAAAGTTATTGTAAAATCTATTATCTTGCACAAAATTAAATAAAATCTATGAAACAAAGATCAATAACAGCATATTTCAGCATTAATCAAATAATTATCATAAAAAATAATTCAGTAATCTTGCATCATAATCTTGATTTTGAAATAATGCAATATTACAATATTGAAATTTGTATCATTAATCAATAATCTGTAATCATTTGAATAGTTATTATATATGTATACAAAATTAAAATTTACAGAGAAAAATGTAATGTATATTTTCAAAAAATAATAGAAGCTAAAATAGTCTTAATTCATAATTTATTATAATATCCATCGATAGAAAAGATTTTTTTTTTTACATAATGTGCTTTTGCTAATTTCTTTTTAGTTTCAAGAAATTATTGTCAACAATAATAAATATAACAAAAATATATAGATTATTAGATAAAATATTGAAAGTTTGTATTGAAGCACATTATTAAATTTACATATTAAAGTAGACAATGAAGAATTTATTTGAACTATAATCCAAAACTATGTGAATAATAATCTATTTTTCTAATAAAATAAACATAATATATTTCTTGTTACAAACGAATTAATTTTATTTATAAATATAATCATCCTATTATTAATGATTATTAAATTAATTATAATCTTTGATTGTAATTACTTCTTTTAATTATTAATCAATGATTATTTATTATGATTTCACATTAATTATGATTTTTACATTTTACTTAATTGTATTTGTAATTTGGAAATATATAGACTTTTATATAATGATTCCAATGTTATAATTATAAACGGACTCATTGATTTGCTCTATTATTTATTAGTCTATTTATTATCTTATATTATAAGTTATTGGAATTTTCTAAAGTCTCACTTATTATTTTATTAAAAATAAAGTATGCTATTTAAAAAAAATGAAAATGTAATATTGGAAAGTTATCTATTTATAAGAAATAATTATTATTATGTAATGGCTCTTCTATATTATAGAATTACTGATAATAGTTGCTTCATATATTTAAAAATAACGGAAAGATAATTATTATTATTTTATATACCTATGTAATGTATAATATATTGATGAATTTATTATTTTTTTTTAAATGTATATTATAGTTTTTTGTCTATTCGATAATCTAATTATTTACATGAGGTATTCGATAATCTAATTATTTACATGTTTATTCATCAATTGCATAAGATTCGTTATTTTAATTTAATAATTCAAATTTGCAATATTTTTACAAAATGCATTTTTCTTTGATTTATTCTATGATATTCAAATAGTAAATCAGCAGATTTTTCAGTTTTTAATAGTTATTATATATGTAACATTATAAGAATATGCTTTTACAATAGATTATATACAAATAAAAATACAAAATTTATTGATTTATTATATGCCAGAAATGAAAAATCTATCGATTACCTGAATATTGTAATACAGAATCAGGTATTTTTAATTTACAAATATAATCACATTGCAAATAATTTATTAGTTTAATTTATTATAAAATTTATTAACTAAATTATTATCAAACTAAATGAATATTGTTATGCAAGCAATTGTTATGAATCGTTGAATGAATAAAAAAATAAATGGATAAAAAAATAACATCAAGGAAAAACAAAATAGAATTTATTTAAAATAGGAACAAAATAGACTATATTATTGACAAAAAATAGAGGAAATTGTTTGAAACATATTAGAAAATAATATACTTATTCTTATTTTTAATGTCAACTTAATTAAATAAGTTACTTATTTGTAAATATAATAAATGCTTTATCGAAAAAAAAATAAATTTGATTTCATTTTTATAATTAATTATAAAAATATAATAATTATAATTAGGCATACATTAGTAATATGTATAAATGATTAAATATATAATATATAAATGTAACATTTATAACTTTTAATCAAAAATAAATTTTGCTATGGATTTTTTTCAACCATTTTTCTTATTTAATGAATACAAATAATAATAACAAATGAAAATAGCAAAACTTTGGTGAAGAATGAAACAAGCTGAAGTATCATTAGAAATATATTCAAATTAGGATTGAAGTTTTAAATTATGTAATATATTTTTTATTTTGAATTGTTTAATATATTTTAATTATAATAATATAACTCGATGAAATATTGCAATAATAAATAATAAAAGAAAAAAAATGTATATCATACATATTTTCTCACCGATAGCAAAAAAATAATTATAAATTTTGTTCATAAGCTAGAATAGAAGTTTTAATGCGTCATCGAACAATATGTTAATTGAAGTAGCGGGAGACAAATAAAAATATATAATATTTATATAGGTACAATTTTGTGATTTATATCGTCTGCTATGATAACTATATTTATTGTGCGTTATTTATTCTGGATATTATTTCAGAAACAAACTTTCAATTAAGAAATAAACATAAATTCTCAAATATTCGATTTTTCAATTCATTATTTGTTTAAATAAAAATATAATATTAATTGAAATACATTATTTATCAAATAATTAATTTATGAAAAAAATTATTTTTAAATTATTATTTGAAATAAATTTCGCTTAGAAATCTGATTCTAATTAACATTCAAATATCTTCACTCATTAATATTTATCGTATATATATATTTTTTCTACATGTATTTATATTTGTCTCCTTAAATAAAAAAAAATAATATTTGAAATAACCAATATAAAGTTTAGACATATAAAATAATGTTAAATTAAATAATTATATGTTAATTATTAAATAATTTTTAATAGTTAGAAAATATTATAATTTTCTAATATATTTTGAAAAATTATTATTTTCTTTAATAATTTATATATATATATTTTTGTTATATTTTAAATAAATATTTTTATTTTTATTTATTACTATTATTATTATTTTTTACTATGTGTCATCTTATAATATTGTTCATTTTTGTTGATCTATATATTGTTGATAATATTATACTATATAATATTATACTTACAACTTGAAATATATCCAACACTGTATTAATGTAATAACATTATTTATAAGAACAATTGATTTATAAAATATTTGTAATTTAATATATAATAAATTTATTAAATTCTTTAAATTATTGTTTAAATCTTATTTTTTAATCTTAATTTGTATGTTATCATCTGGTTTCAAAGAGATAAGAAGAAAATGTTTTCAGTAATTTTGCAATTATTAGTCTGAGAATTAGCAAAAAGTAGATAATCATTCATTTATTCAAGGTAGACGACTGTTTACTTTTTGCTAAATTTTTTCTATTGATTGTGTATTGGTTTTATCCAAGGCAGAGGAATTCGTAAATGAAAAAAAAAAACTACGTAAAGGAATATGATTAAAAAATATCTGAGAATTAAATGTGCATAAGTAAGTACCTACATATGTAAACTGGTGAGAATACGTAATAATGTACGTAACTTATATTAATATAAACGATATAAAAAATTTTATATTTTAAGTATATTAGTAAAAATGTATTAGTATTTTCAAGAAATATTTCCATTCTGCATTATATACGAAGAAATAGAAATAAAACTTTTTATTTAGTAATTAATTGAATTAAAAGTAAATATTTTTCTATTTATACAATATACATATATAGAAATAAAATTGAAGAAGCAATAATATGTGATCGAAAAATTTCATTTATAGTTTTAGAATATTATATTTCAGATTAATATTATATATTAAAAAAGGATTTAAGACTTTAAGACTTTTATAATACTCGCCAAGAAAAGCAAAAAAATGTTTAATCAACATAGTTCTACAAATCAATTCTTATGGAAAATTGACTTTTATCATTTCGAATATAAGGTTTTACATTATTATTCACAACAATTTGTAAACTCTATTCACCAATAGTGTGGACATTTTTAATGAACAACAAAGAGTATACTATGAATTGACTATCGAATAATACATGAATACATGTATTATTTTGTTATTAAATGAATATATGTCTTTTTCTTTTAGATATTGGAGTGAATTTCTTCACAACATATACAAATAGAAAGATTGATTCCGGAACACATTAGCTCAAGGTTGTCAGCTCAAGATTATATTTGAAGACATACAACGATCCTTGATATGCAGATATGAATTTTGCATCGCAATAGAAGAAAAACATATCAAACATTTACAATAAAGAAGGTTTTTACTTAGTTTCTATCTATGAAGTAATCTCTAATGTTAGTAATAATTTCATGTTGGCAAACTTGAGCTAATGTGCTTATGAATTGATTTTGTTTACATTCAACAATGAAGAAATTCACTTACGATATATTGAATATTCATAAGTGATAAAAATTGATTTTACATCAAAGGGATTTATCGAAAGATTCATGTTGATTAGTTTGCTTTTTTCGATAAACATTATAAAATATTTTTTTTTTTTAATACTCTGTGATAGAGACAATCATATAAAACTTATTTATATATATACTAACCAAATCTAACACAAATTAATACAAATATACTATGAATATGTTGAAAATATCATATACTAATTGTCTTCGAAATCATGATACAAACAATCTTATGATAATTTTACATGCAAAAAAGAATATTTTTTTTCATTTAAGGCTTGATTTTTAAGTAAATCAATTTTGAAAAATTTTTAAATACAAGTGAGATTCGTTAGAATAAATTTTTGATTAAAATAAATTATAAATATAGGAGGTTTATTATATAATTCTGCATATAAAAATAAACAAAAAATATAGAATAATTTATAATTGTTAATTATAAATATTAATAATAATTAATAATTTTCTATTTAAAAATTAATTTAAAAAAAAAAGGAGAAAGAAAATTGATTTTAAAAATTTATCAATTCCACATAAATTCCAAATATTAAATATTTATTCTTAATTTTATCAAAAATGAAGATATAAGCGAAAAAATTTCATACATTTTTTATTTATTTTTATACGTATAATTGTTTCTTTATCAATAATTTATTTATATTCAATCGGGAAATAGTAAATTTCACTTATATTTAAAAAATTTTCAAATTTGATTTATTTGAAAAGTTTTAAACGAAAAAATATACTTTCTTTCGATCACTTTTGCATACAGAATTATTACGCCATTTGGATCTTCATTTTGGAAACATCTTGAATGATATCAAATATATTTTTGCAAAAATTATTCTAAAATTTATCAAAATTTATTAAATAGATTGAGCATCTTTATAAAATAATACATTTTGTAACATTAGGAAAAATTACTTATAATTATGACTTTGATAACAGTAATGAACAAAATTTAATAATTGAAGTTATTATAAAACAAATTAAAAAAAAAATTATTTTAATCATTTATTATTTAATTTATTATTTATAATAATAATCGGAAATAATTTTAGTGCCAAACGGAAAAGCGAATCAACTATAATAATTACGAATAAATGTTATTAGAGTATTTTAATAAATAATTACTTAAAGTAATTTTATTCGAAAATTTTAATTAATTACTTTTTCAAGGAGTTAATGCTCAACTCTGTTTCATAATATATTTTAAAGTTATTGTAATCGATGAAATGTATTTAATTACTTGTATTATTTTTAATAAATTAAAAATTTAATGTTTATAGAATATTTAGAATATTTTTCGATTCGTTCTTCGTTTCGATTAACTGATTAGCAAATGATTTTATATACAAAAAAATCAAAAAAAAAAAAATAATTTTTATTTCATTCTTTTTTGAGAAATATAAAATCGAATATTTTCCCAGTACATGCACTTAACTACGTGTCGATTTTATCCATTCTTGATATAAATTCTTATTTTGATTCTTTCTTATATTTAGAAACATAATAGTGACCTTGATCAGATATCATTCATACAGTCTTATTATGTAAAGAAATAAATTTTGCGTAAAAGACAAATGCATTAAAACAAGTATTCAGTTAATTAATAAATTGCTGAAAATGTTATGCAATAGTATATACAATTCAACTCTTGTATTAATATTATATTCTAAAGAATTTTAAAGATTCTGATTTGAATAGAACTTTTTCATATTTTTTTTTTTATTTCTTTTAAATGATCTTTATTCCTTATTTTTTAACATAAATAAAAATTAAAACAAAAGTATATAAGGAATATATTATAAAATTTATATTTCTTTTCGATACAAAATTTTCGTGACTTTAATATTGAAATTAATATTATTAATAATGTTTTATATAGTAAAAATTCATATAATATAAAAAATATATTTTTTGATTTATTTAAAACTGATTTAATATACTTATTAATTCTAGATTTAATTTGAACAAAATTTTTATCTCTTTTTATATTATAATTATTACATTATTTATTATTATTTTTATTTTTTTCAATAAATATGCGATATAAATCGTATAATTATACATATAATCGTATATTTGCCATTTTCTGGATATAATTCTGGATAATATTTTAATAATATTTTAACAATATTATAACAATATATATATAACAATATATCTTTGATAATTATTATATATTTTATTTGAAAATTTTTTTTGGAAAATTATAATTTAATATCATTTATAATTTTAAAGAATACATAATAATATATAATTAATTACATAATTAAACTTACATATTATTTATTTGTTAAAATTTTATTAAAAATTTAAATTTTACTAAACAAAATTCTACAATATTTTTGTTGAAATTACTAAAGTTACTGAACATTTTTTCCGCTAATTATATGAGTTTTAAGTTAGTTTCAATTTTCTTTTCATAATTATCATTTCGTGCTATAATAACTAGTAATTACAGTACTAATTAAAAATATAAAAGAAATATATAATTTAACTAATTTAGATTGCAGATATCAAAAATAATACCAGATTTAGATTTTTTATTCTCAATCTATTTATCTGTATACATAATCTAAAAATATTTTAAAAATTTTATTAAAAGAAGAAATTATGCAATATAACTAACTGAAATTTTTTTCTAACAGAAATTATAATAAAAAATTCAATAAAATTTTTTTGCACTTTTTAATTTTTTAATTTTAATATATTATTTCATTATCAGATTTATTTTTTATATTTCTTTAATTACATTAATATTCTTATCTTTTCATTTTTTAGAAAATAATGTGCACTAGAATAATGTGATAAGATAATTATATTAAAAATATATTTATAATTTATATACTTCTATTGTACTTTTATAGCAATATATTAATTTTGTTTATTGATAAGAAATTGCTATTTAATTGTTATGATATTATTATTTTCTATATTTATATACTTTTCTATACTTTTCTATATAGAATAAATTTATTTATATAAGATATTTGATATTTATATATGATTGTAATTTATATTGCAAATTATTAGATATCAGAAAAAATTCGTGCAATAATTGAAATCATGTAATTTGAATAAAATTTATTTCAGTACAATTAAAAATAATTTTTTAAAATAATATTATTATTTGATAAGTAATATATTTTAATGTGTGCTTTCTTTGATTAAATAAATAATAAAAATCACAAAATCAAATAATATTATTGAATATTATTGAAATAATATTATTTTTTAATTTATTTCTAAATTAAAAATTTGTTTTTAAGATAATATTCGCAATAAATATTGTACAAATGTAATAATTATATTTAGCATGTAATAAAATTAATAAAAAAATAGTGATAATGTAAACATATAATAAAATGTTATATATTAAAAAATTAGTTTTCATTGAAATCAAAACATTTCATGAATTGTTTAATTGCAAGTATACTTTTCATATGAAATATTTTATGAAATATTATATGAAATACTTAAGATTATTTCTTAAATAATTTTAAAAAATTAATAAAATCTGAAATAATATAATTTGAAAATTTTTTAAAACACTCAAGTTTGAGTCATATTTTATATAATAATTTCTATTCTAATACATAAGAATTATAAAAAAATTTTTTTTATTTATAATTAATTTATGCATACTTTATATCTTTTATTTCAATATTTGTTATGTCTATATAAATCAAGCACTTGATAATTTCAAATTAAAATAAGATATAATTATTCAAAATAATTTATTTCGGATAGTTATTTTAAATTCAATACTATTATTTGAAAGTTAGATTAAGATTAATAATAATTCATTTAAAACATAATTTATTGAATTACTTTCTTATTTTAAATTTAAAAGAAAAGAATCCTCAAAATAATCTCAAATAGAAATTGTAATGTGTAAATTTAATATTTTATAAATTGAAATATAATATAATTTAAAACAATAATAAAATATGAATAACATTATTACAGAGTTAAATGGTACAATATAAATTATATATTGAATTTTTAATCATTACTGAAAATAAATTGATTATAGAAAATAATCATAATAATTAGCATCATTAATCAATTAATACAAAAATAATTGTGTAATATGTAATTATTAATCAATAATTTATGATCATTTAAATGATTATCACATACACAAAATTGAAATTTACAAAGAAAGAAAATCTAATATAGTTTTTCAAGGAAGCAATAAACTAAAAATAATCTTAAATCAAAACTTATAGAAAAATCAAAAAATTGTACGATGACAAATTTTTTCAATTTTGAGAATGTCATTTAATTATTTTGTACATACATTTCGTTTGTGAATAACAATTAAATTTAAATATCCATTATCTATATCTAATATCTATTGACAGAAAGTTTTCTTTTTATGTAACATGCCTTTGCCAACTTTACTTCAGTTTCTATGGAGAGATTATTGTTAATAAATATAATAAATGTAACAAAAATATATAGATTAGATGAAATGTTTAAAGTGAAAATTATATTTATATATTAAAATAAATAAATAATTTATTCTATGTTTATTCTATTCTATATTTAAGAATTAGTTAAATAATAATCTATTTTTAAAAAAATATACGTAGTATATTTGTTGTTGTAAATAAATTACAATCATACAATCATAATCAAAAGTATAATTATCTTATTAATGATTATTGAATTTGATTAACGATTAATGATTATTAAATTAATTATGACCTTCGATTATAGTGCTGTGATTATTTTTCTTAATTATTAATCAATGAATAATTATTAATAATCAATAATTAATAATATTAATAATGATCTTCAATTATTAATCAGATTATATTTTGCCCAATTCTTTATGGATAGAATGACATTATTTTATGTAATTATTTTAATAACCATGGAATGAACATGTTATGTTATATAATATTTGAAATAATGATATTTTTTAAATATTACAAAAGATTTAAAAATAAAAAAACATGTTATTTAAAACAACAATATAAATAATCTAATTTTAAATTATATCTATGTAAATTTAAATTATATCTATATAATTTTAAATTATATCGTCTGGAATTAAGATAATAAGCCAATTGTAAGTAAAAATTGAAATTTCACATCAATTAAAATTCATATTTTATGAATTTAAATTTGGAAGTAAAATAGTAGATAGTAGACAGCAAAATTTACTTGTTTATAAAGATATAATTCTTATTAAATTATTTTTATTTTTATTTTTATTATCCATTTTATTATTATTATCTATTATTTGACTTTTTTAACAGATAAGCAAGTAAGATAACGAGATGAAAACAACAATAAAATATTTTTCATATGAAAAGCTCAAGATTTTTATAATAATCGTATGTAGAAACTAGAATTAGACATATATATCATATATATATACAGAGATGAAATGAAAATACAAAGACAAGAAAAATACCGCTTGTTCAGATTAATTCATTCATCGTCACATTATTATATGATTTGATTTATTGGTATGGGATTTTTGGCCAAATTACCTATTTTTATGCATTAATTTTATCTGATTTAAATGACCAGTCAAACTCAATATTTTCAAAATGCATATACATACTTATATAATATACGAGATAGGCAAATATGAAATAAAGTACATTGGTTAAAATAAGAAATAAAATTTTAATTGGCAATTCAGTTGAGTTTATTAGAAAGACAAAAGTTTTTTTAACGAATATAGAATTTTACTTCATCATAAAATAATTTAAATAATTTTCTATATCAATAATTTCAGTATAAATATTTATATCATATCATAATTTTAGATAAGCGATATATTTTAAAACAACTTATATTTTTACGATACATTATAATTGTAAAAATAAAAATTTTTTTCCGCTTGAAATGAATGACACATTTTAATATTTATAATCTATTCTTTAAAACGATATTAAAAAAATATTATAAAAAATTATACAAAAATTAAATATATGATTTCTAATATTAATATAATACAACTATATATATATATAAGAATATAAATATAACGACTTTTGTTCTACTGATCGATTCATTGAATTGTATTTTCCAATAGTATTTATATATATTAAAAATAACAAATATTTTTCTATATAGTAAAATTTTAATAAAATTTTCATAACATTTGAGATATTATCGTCAAACATTATTACTAATGTTTTATAATATATCAATTTGGAATGCGTTAATATAATGATAAATTTTTAATTTAAATCTTTCATAGATTCTTATGAAAACGGTTATCTTTTTCCCTATATAATTTAATATGCCTTATAAAAACATCAGTTTGATATAACTTTATAAGAGGCAAATATCAATATTTACACACATTATTATATAAAAATCTATTTAAATACGATACATACAAATTCAACATTATGTAGAATCTGTTCAATTGATATTCGTATGTGGCGCACATGACGATCGACTGCGCAGTTCTAATATACACATGCAACTACTCTACACACATTTCAATAATTGATATGTGTGTGAAATATGGATGGAAAGACGAGGCAAAGTGGCATCGTCCCCACGCGCGCGATTTACATGCGCATCAACCACCGACGATAGTTGAAACAGCAGTAGTGCTATTGCTTTCCATTCGGTCGGACTTGACTGTCGCGGTGAACAAATGCGCATGCGCATTTTGTTGTTTCGTTTTATACGCCTGCGCGTGCCATTACTTCTTTTGGCGCACAATTAATAGATTTGTTGAACTATCAAGATGACCGCGAATCATAAGTGAAAATAATCTGCGATTCTGGTTCTGCGGTTTTTCTTGAAACTGTTTAAATCAATAGTGTCTGTTATCGATATATTTTGTTTGAAAATTGTTTGCATTTTTCTAATTAACGAGTTTTCTAATACATGGATATTATTACGTGAAGAAAAAGATGCCGTTTTTTTTCATCGTATTATAGGTATTGAATTATGAAATAATAACAATTTAAATTTGATTTTTATAATAATAGAGTTTTTGGAATATTCTATCTTATATAAAGATATGCATATAAAATATATATATAATTATATTATTACATTATTAAGATATATTATGTAACATATATAATATTATAATAATAAAATTTAAACATATTTCATTAAATTTTCGGTATTTTAAGCGATTTGATTAACGTTCGTGTTTTTAAATGAAATAGATGCTTTTGAATAAAACAATTCTATATGATAGGAATTTATAAATACACATAAACATACACGCACACATGCACAGACACTATGCAATTTATTATATATAACAGTTCACATTATATGAAATTAAATAAAGAATAAAATTATATATATAAATATACATATATATATGTATGTATATATATATATAAAATTTTAATTGTATTAAAAAATAAAATACAAAATAATATTTTTAATTAATTGTATTAAAAAATAAAATACAAAATAATATTTTTAATTAATATATACAATAAAAGGATATTATTTCTTTTAATAGTTTTTATATAAAAAGTATATAATATTTAAATATTATTATTATAGTAGTAAGTTTCATTAGCGTATTCATTATTTTATATTTGAATATTTTGTCATGAAATAATTATTAAATATTAATTAATATAATTTTTGTAAAGTAAAATAATGATAGTTTAAAGATTTATGTATATATTTCCAAGAGGGAAACAATATCTTGCATAAAATGACCGTTATTAATTACTTTATAAACGATTCTTATATTACATAACAGATTTATATAAAATAATATTTAAGTTATTTAAAATTGAAATATAGTGTGATATAATTATTTTTAATTGATAATACATATCTAATGAATATTTCATATTTTTATGGAAGAATTATTTCTATGGAAGAATTTTTTATATTAAGTTTATACAATTATTTTATTTTTAGAGTTTCACAGAATTAGAAATTCTAATAGAACAATATATTTAATCTTATTCTTCTTATTGATAAATTTAATTAATAAAATAATGCGTTATAATGTTTAAAGCAAGTTTAATATGAACGGACACAATCAGTCATTTCTATATTAAGAATCTATAATTAGAAATTTATATCTATGGTAATCATTTCGCATAAATAGAGTAAATGCGATATAAAGTAGTAAAAAAAAAAAAAAAAAACTATTCATGAAAATGTATTCAATTTATTTTTATATAAGTTTTATTTTTTTTTCTTATTGAAAAAGCAAAATATTATAAAATAATAAAAAAACTTATATATGCATAATGGAAATAAATAATTCAAAATTAATACATAATTATTTGACAACATAATTTTTATTGTATCATTTTTTTAAAAAATAAAATCTTTATAAGAATAAATTAAAAAATATTATGTATTTATACATATATTATGAACTTGTAAATTTATCGTGAATAATAATAATTCATTTTATTAATTTTTCAGTATCTTATATTTATTTTTGAAATATTTTTTTAATTCGTTAAAATTTTTTTCTACAATAAAGTAAAATAATATTGTTATAAAATAGAAGTAAAATATTATTATTTATAAATATATAATTTATATATGTTTATACATAATAGGTATATCTTTATATTTATTGTATATGCATATACTATTAGTATATTTAGTATATTTTTTAGTATATTTATTTATATTTGGATATCGTGAAACATCTTTGAAAAATCAATTCTAAGTAGAAAAATAAATAAAAGATGATATACAAGACTTATTTGTTAAGCAATGTAATTTCATGTTAGATGAAGAAATAAGAACACAATACAACAGCGCAACGGTATAACGGAGATAGAGCGATTTCACTCTCTTATTTCATTTAATGTAAATTTCAGTTGCTTATAACTTAATAAATAAATTTTAACTGACATTTTTGTTCTATATTTTTTTCTATTTGTTTTTGTTTCTAGAATTGACTTTCTAAAGATAATATGATTTTAAAATATATATATTATGTTATTGTTATTATACAATATACATACAGAATATTAATATATTTATCCTAATATTTATTTTAATATTCTATATGTATATATTGTATATTATATATTGTTATTTAACATAATGTATATGTTTTGAAATCATATTACTAATTGAAGAGTTACATATGTGAAAATCATGGTTTTGAACGTATATTGAATGACCATTTTACAATCCATGTACTTTTTTTAGACAAAAATATACGTGTATTAACGTATTCTTGTTTTATTATTTTTATTATTAAACTTTGGCATTTTCTTATTTAAAATAAGATAATAACAATTTGAAATAAGACTTAATTTTAGAAAACTATTAATTTTTTTATCTATCGATAATTTTTTGGTGAATAAAATCAAGAAATATTAATTTTAACTTTAGGAATTCATGGTATCAAAAGTTATACTTTTAAAAATACATATTATTGATGCATACACATCAGGTTACACAGATGAATTGTTTTGTCGTTTGAATCATTGTAGGATAAGAAACAGATGTTCTATGGCGATTTATTGATTGTAGATGTAGATTTCTAATTTTCCATGTACATTTCAATTAATATATTAATTGTCAATAAAATTTTTATTTGTTGAAATTAAATTTTTTATATTGTAAATACAATATAAGCTGATAATTTTTCTAATTTTATAATTATTTTTTTCATTATCTTTTTTCATTATCTACCCAATATTCTATTATCTCTTGAATATTTTGTAACCAAAAATAAATAAAAATTAAATTTATCTTCGAACATTTTTAATATTTGATTAATATTATAGAGTCTTAAAATTAAAATTATTTTTTTTTATTAAAAAAGATTTTTATTAATAAAAATTTTCTATTGATAAAAAAAAAGTAAAATTAATGGTCCTTTAAAGTAAATTTCAATGTTCTTGAAATAATGAATTAATAATTATTTTAAATATTTTATCTCGAATATTATCAAAAAAGTAATTTTATTTTGTTTGAGATATATAAATTATTTTAAAATAATGTTTTTTTTATAATTTCTTTAACGTGTTTACTAATTTGGATGATCATTTTTGCTTTATAATTTACAATGAACATTACATAGCTTGTTTAAAATTAGTAACCATTAAACTAAATTTGATTGAAGTTATTTTTAATATACAGTTTAATTATAGTTAGTAATATACAGTTAAAAAAGTATTCTTATTATTTTACACTTATTTTTTACACTTTATTTTTTATTTTATTTTTTACACTTAGACTAGTTTAAAATTAGTTTAAAATCATTTCTAAATTATATATTTTTTAAAAATTGTGATTGTAGAATTTATAATACGGTCAAAATGATTCGTATTTTTCAAAGAAAGGACATTTCTACCATTTAGAACATTCAGATTATATGTATTTTGATATTACTTTTAAATTAAGCTGCATTAATGCTGCATAATTTTTTCATATTTTTAGTCATTTCATTATAAATTTAAAACTTTTTAAAATTAAATTGACGATGATGGTCCATTGCAAGACAGTTATATGCAAAAATCTAGTGTTAGCTAAAATTCTTAGCTTTCTTTCTTCTCTTTTTATAACAGATTCTTTAGAAAAAAATGTATTAAAAGCATAATGGAAAAGAAAAATCATAGTTTTCTTATTTTATTATGAAACACATATTTGGTATCATACTCGTTGATATACACAATCTTTCAGTTTGTATCATATATTATATTTTTTCCTCTTGTTATATAAGGATAATTATAATTAATCGAGATATTACATTCAAATTTTTCCAAATAATATTCTCGATTGCTTATGAATCAATCATGAGCTGTAAAAATATTCTTCATTAATTTGATTTTCCTAAAAAAGATTACATTCTTTAAATATTTTATATCGTTTAGACAATCCCTTGTAATTGAGAATATTAGAATTAGGAATAGTTATAATAAATTTTTAAATATGTTTTATTTTGCAATTATTATAAGTGATTTGTCAGTTTTTGCTATTAAATGATTGTGTGTAGTTTAATATGTTCTATTTTTAATTACTTTTGTTAATAAGATTTGATTTTTTTTGATAGCATTGCCGAATTGTTGCAGCAGATATTACTTTTTATGAAATTTATTTTACATATAATCATATTATAATCATCTTTCATGAAAATTAAAATATTTATAGGTCAACTATTCTTGATTCCTTGATTTAATTTATATTAATGTTAGGATCTATATAATATTGACTTTATAAATATATCAGTGTACAAATTTTGATTCAATACTGATACGCATCAAAGTTTTAATATTTGATTTTATTTTTTCATACTTTTTAAAAGAATATCAAACCAATATCGAAAAACTATCGGATATCTCAAAATATATCCCAGAAAATAGAAAAATATTGATACTTATTTAATACTTTATGTTTTGATGTCAGTTTAAATATGAATTTTTAATATTACATAATTTTGGTACTTATTTAATACTTTATTTTTTATTTTTATTATTTTTATTATTATTATATATATTATCAAAGATAGATATTGAGCTCAGTTCGTTAGAATGAAAGAATAAATATAAGAATAAATATGGAAGCGGTTAGTGACCATCATCTGATTATAATTTTATAATGTTTATAAATGGAAATTAAAATATCAAATAGATATCAAAATTTTCGTAAAATATCAAATGAAGTACACGTAAATTAAATAAAATAAATTATCAAATTTATATCGATATCTTTATGAGGAATCAGATTGATATCATCTGATTTTTAGGTGTAAATATAGTATTAATTATAGTATTAATTTGATATTGTTTCAAGAAATAGATCGATTTTGATAAGTAATCATCAAATATCTAAAATTTTGATGTGCATCGATATCTCCTTTTAAATATTTGAATATCTATATATCGATATCGATATTCAATAATATCAATATTATTCAATTCGATTACTATGATTTTTCTTTTTTCTTATGTCTGTATTTTTTGTAAAAGAATTACTGCTGATTTATTAGGTTTATACTTACTTTTTATATATGTAGATTATTTGAATGTTTCATGTTTTTATGTAGTTGATGTTTATGTAGTTCAAATTAAAGATCTATTAATCTAAATTGTTTTTAATATATGTCATTACATTTCACAAATTAATTATTAAGACTTTATTTGTTTTGTTTAATGTTTTAATGTTTTATTGTTGTTTAATGTTTTTTGTGATCGTTCTTTATTAAAAAGTTATTAACAAAAACATTTTTTAAATTTTTTGATTAGATTATGTCAGATTAGTATTAATCATAATAGTAACAATAATGTTATTGTTATAGATATTGACTGGTCTCAAAACAAAGAAATTAAAAAGACCAGTTTAAACTTAATAAAAATCACTAAATTGATTAAATGAATTTTCATTTAATTTTAATTTGAAATAAAATTAAACTTAGAATTAATATAAATTTATTGATAATTGATCAAAAAAATTTATTTAATTTCTGACTTCATTGTTTATATTGGATTAGATTAAATTTATTAATCTAACTTAGATTAAATCTATTAATCTAACTTGTTTTTGTTAATATGATTTATAATATGATTAATAAATAATGACCACTTTTTAAATAATGATCAAGTAATCTACAATCTTCAGTGTTTAATATAATGACTTTGATAATATATTAAAAAAAAAATTATCGAAATCAAAAATGATATTTTTTTGTAAATATTTATTTACACAAAATAGTATATATGATATTATTTCATTGTAAACTGTATTTAATTTTAATGTTATTTTTTATGATATTCCTATAGTTTTTAATTATCATTTTCTACTTTGATAAAAATATGGATGAGCGATATAATTAAATTTTCTTTGTGCTAGCTATTATTTTGTATTAGCTATTAATTGATAAAGAAGAAAAATTGATTTTTCATTTATTTTAAAAAACGTCATTCGTAATCTTCTAAGAATATTTTCTATTAATAAATTATAATATTTGTATGTTTTTTTATATATGTCATTGGATTTGTTAAACATGAGCTTTTTCAAAATTAAATTAGCAAAAGATGTGATCAGCTTGTAGATGTAATTATATATCAGTTTCTATCTTATAGTTCTAACATTATTTTATTTTTTATTTTAAAAATTTGATATTGTGCTTATGCGAAACGGTTTTAGTGCTGACCGAAGATTTAAATTAAATATTGAATAGAGAAAGAATTTTATTTGATCAATACGCAATTGAATTTCAATCGAATAACAATATATTTTATCAATAATAAAAAATTTCCTTATTCCTGTTTATTGATACATATATATATATAGTAGAGCCGTTAACTATCGCATGTTTTGTCTTTCATTTTTGCAGAATGATATTATTATGATATTATTTTTATTATCTTTATTCCTTATGAATAAAATGAACAAAATTAGGAAGAAAATAGTCTACAATTTACAGAATACATGATTGATAGTATCGATTTTATGATATTTAATCGAACACTAAAGTGCTTTTAGAGGTTTAATTTCTTCTTTATGTTGTTTGCAAAATATCTATGGACTTCGATTCTCAGCAAATCGAAGATATTTTTTATAAAACGAGGTTATAAAAGATTATTAAAGATTTAAATATTAGAAATAAAGAAAAATATGCATTGTTTTGTAAAAAATTTTATTATTTTATTAGAACTTATTTATTAGAACATTATTTATTAGAAACTGAACATTATTTATATTAGAACTAATATTAAACCTAAAATTTTTTTTATTTTGTTTATGGGCTATGTGAAACCTTTTTTTTTTTTTTTTACTTTGCAACAATCAAATGAAAAAATAATTTATTATGAAATAATTCTATTATCAATAATTTTATTATCAATAATTTTTTAATGAATATTGTATTATTTGTTTTGAGAAAACTGTTATTAAATATAGTATATTAATCGAAACTTTTATTCCATACATTTTTATATAAATAGTATTCCATACATGTTTATATAAATAAAAAACTTTTACTTTTTTAAAAATAGAAAAATATTGTAATTACGAAATAGGAATATTTATTGTGCTTTGAAAAAGTTAAAGTTACAGATATACAGATTTCCTAAAAATCCGTGTGATAGATCTCAAATTGAAACTTTAAACCGTATGGTGAAATTTTATTTGTACATTCGTAAGAAAAGTGAAAACGTTAAATAATCGTTTGCTTAAAATTGATAAAAAAGCATGTTTTTAAATATATTCTTTAATCGTATACATATTCTTAAATATATATAAAGAGAGATTGTCATAATTGTAATTGGTCCGCTTCTGAATAAGTAAAATGAAAATGATAATTTAACCAATCATTTCGATATCATATCATATATTGTCTGATATATATTCTTAAATAATACCAATTTAAAAAATATTTCTAATTTTTATTTTTATTTTTTTATTATTTTATTTTTAAATATCTGTTCAAAAATATATGATACTCCACTTTTATTAATTGAACAACTGATAAAACTGAACATTTATAATAAACTTGAAATATTATATAAGTTTATTAAATATTATATAATAAAATAATTAATATAAAAAATTAACTTAAAATAGAAAAGATATAATTTAAAGTTAAAATTTTGATAAATAATTATTATTTATAAAAGTTGATTTTTTATTGACATTTCATTTAATTTTTGATTTTGCGGTTTTTAAAAAGTATTTTAATACAGATTTGTTATTAAAGAATTTAAAATCTATTCCAATAGACTAACTATATAATTTGTTAGAAATCGATTGGAGTGTCTCTTATGTAACTTTGGCGAACAAACCACATTTAACTGACTCTTCTATAGATTTACAAATGTCATTTATTATTAGTAAAACTAAAGTTATGTTTAGAACAGAGAAATTCGTTTTCGGTTTCAATAGAAAGTGATAAAATATTATTTGCTCCATGAGTTTCTATTTAAGAAAATTGTAAATAAATTTCAAGACTTTTTTTTTACTTTTTTTTTTCTTCTTTTCTTTTTCTTATTTTGAATATTAATTATTCGTTTCTTTTATATCATTGCTTATACTTTTATAAAATTTTTTAGTAAATCTAAACTAGTTAATATCGAGTGAAGATTTCTTCTGTCATATTTAAAAGTTTCTTCAAATATAATATAATATATTTTATAGAATATATTTCTTATTAAATAATAATTAGTATATGTAACATTTATAATATTTGGTCTTTTTTATATGTTGATACGTTGTGCTGTATAATATATACGATTTAAATAATATTAAAGGTATATATTACTATTATTTAGATTTAGAATAAATTCTTGTTGTTTAACATCTTTTTATTTAGAGATACATATATGTATTATGCTATTAGCATAATAATGCTCTAAGCTATTAAATTGTTTTTATCGATTATCATAAGTTTACACGTGGCGTGTCAGAGTCAGTATTTTTTATGAAATTCTTATCTTTTTTTATTTTGATATTAAGATATCGTTTCTGATCATTATGTTGTATAAATATCATATATAAATATATAATTATATTACATTTAATAATTTATTTAAGAATTAGATTTTTTAATGTAGATTTGTTATAATATTTATATATAATAATATAAATGTCATAATATTTATATATTAATAATTATATGTTTTAATATTAGTTAGATATTTTTTTAATTATAATTTCATTATAATATGTTTTTATAAGCAAGTTATACAAAAAAATAATTTTTATTTGATTCTGATTTGATTATTTTTACGAATTGTTGAACGTATGAATTCTTCAATGGAATTTTCACTTGCTACAAATATTGATTCAATAACTATTTTGTCAGATTCGTAGATAATTTTCCGTTTTTTTTTTTAAATTAAATTTTTAATAGTTGGATTTTTTTTTCATTTATATTTTTAATTTATTATAAATAAAATTGAATATAATAATTCAATTTTGAAATTGAAATTAATTCATGATCTTTTCTGATTTTTTGTGCAGATTTTTCCGCATAAAAATTTTATTATGCTCGATTAATTATTTTTAATAATTATATCAAAAGAATATTCCTGATTTGAATGATTTTGAAAAGTGTTAGCATTCTGAACAATTTTTTCCTATATATATAGGATAAATATATAGGCAAAATTTTTATTGAACTTATATAAATTTATCATGGCGTGAATTTTAGTATAGATAGTCACCTAATATATTCATATATATTATTATCTAAACAATAAAGAAAAAAATTAATGGATTATAAGTTAGATTAGATTAGATTTCATTAATTTATTCTTTAATAGCAATCATATTTCTATATAATCAGTAAAAAAAAAAAAAAAAAATTAAGGGATTATAAATTAAATTAGTTTTTATTGTTGTCATCATAACATGAATTATTTTTCTTTTGAATAAATATTATATTAACTTATTTTAACCATTGCATTTAGAAATTCATATGATTTCATTATAATTATATTTTTTAGCATTTTAATTTATCTTATCATTTTTGCAAAATTATACATTTATCATTCACAAATTACTGACAAGACATTATTATTATATGGAAAGAATATACATCCTAAAAACATTTTTCATTTATAAGACATTCTGCATATTAAATAACCAAATAATATATCTATTGCAAAAATATTATTGTAAATCTAAATTTAAATCAAAATTTTTTATAAATATCTTGGTATAACAAAGTTAAAAAAAAAATTTATTCAGAATCATACCTCGAATAACATATTTGAGTCATCAAAATCGGAAAGAAAAACTTTTTTTAAAATAATTATCTTATTTTTTTTTATAGATATACTGTATGCTTACTGTATACATATTTACTTTTAAGTACTGTTTTTTGATTTTCTACATTTCTGTTTTTTTTTCTTTTTTTGGCATTTTATATTTTATAATTGAATTATATTTTAGTTATGATTTTTGATTTTAGAATCGAGATGTTAACATTTCGATTAATTAAATGTAAATTGATTTTCTATTTTTTTATTCGTTATATTGTCGTTCTCTATTTTTTTTTGGAATTTAATAATTTTCTTATTGACTATTATTATTCATATTTCAGAAGATCACTTAGTAATAGTCTATGTTAAAAAATTCATTTTTTTTCATCCATTATTTTCAATTTTTCGTTAACGATATAAATGCGATTATAAAGTTACGATCTCCTCGATTCGAAACTTGATTGAATTATATATTTTTTGGATCAATAATGATTTAGATCTCTTCCATGATTCTTAAATATTAAAATCAGTTATAATATATATAATTTAAGAAGTTAATTATATAATATAATATAATTTAAAAAGTTAATATATGATTTAAATAGTTAATAATATTTTCAATTTTTCTTATTCAAATAGATAGTTCTTTACTAGATATAAATTGAAAATATAGTAATCACGAAATTAATCATACCATGTTACAAAGAAATTCGTTTAAATAAAAATGTAATAATATGGATTATATAAATATGCAATATAAATATTTCTTAAAATTAGAGTATTATTATCAACAGTATAAAATATAAAATTCTGGATCAGTGATAGGATCAATGTTTTAGATGAATATGAAAAATAATTTCTCAAAAAATCTTCTGATATATGTATTCGTTAATCCTTAGATTTTTTTTTTTACAATCTCTATTGTTTTATATTTATTTATATTATATATATAACACAAAACAATATATAATATTTATATATGGTGAGAGAGCCGCTGTAGTGGTTGAACGCACGTGGTGAATCGAAAAAGGCGTGACGAAAAAGAGGGGATTCCATGCCTCTACATCGAATGTGAGAAGAGATGGAATACGTTCCGATCGAGGAAGAGAAAAAGTCAGTGTGCGATGCGTGCCGGAGAATGTCTGATATGAGATTATATTTTGTATTTCCTATATTATTGAATTCATTAATATTAAATTCTAATATTCTATACAAAAGAATAAAGAAGTATTAACCTTGATACGTCTCAATCCTATGTGTATTTATCGTTGAATATTATTCTAGATCATATAATTTCTCCTTCCTTTTTAACGGCAGTGTTTCTCAATAAAAGTGATTGTAATTCCAATATGTAATATGCAAATTTTGCCAAATTATTCTTATACTTCTATATTAAAAAAAAAAAAAGATCAGATTTATTGCATGATATAGTTAGATTTTGTTCTAGATTTCTAGTTTTTGAAATAAATTAAAAAATATTGAAGTATAAACGAATGTATTTTTAGTGTTTTTAAATTTTGATCATTATTTAAACATTTAGATTATGTAATATATATATTAAGAAATATTTTGTAGTAATGTAAATTGATTAATAATAAAAAGTATACAATACAAAAAAATATATTTAAAAAAGAAATAAAAAGAAACTATGTTATCACGCCGATGCATTTTGTTTTACTATACTGAACTCATTTCGCGTCGCATCGCACATAAACTATGCTTTAATTGGCCGATTTAGCTGGCTAAAATTAAAAACATCTTCATATTGATTTTTTTCGATAAAATATGATAATATTATATAGTGATATATAATAATAATATATATAACAGAAAAAATTAATGTACATAAAAAATACAAATTTTTTTATTTAATTCAGCAATTTAAATTTTCAAATGTTGATATAAGGATTAAAAATTTATTTAAAAAAAAAATAGATTTTGTTTTGTAGTGTTATTTTAATTAGGGAAATTTGAACAAGATAAGTTTTATTTATAACTGCAAATTTATATATGTACAAATAAAAATAATTTATATTTATTAAATATAATAATTTAAATTATTAAAAATAGAAGGATGAGATTTAAAATTAAAATTAATTAAACTAAAAGTAATTAAGTAATAAGAAAACTAAAATAATCGATAGTATAAAATAAATAAAAAAATATTAAATTTATAGTTTTCGATATATATTATAATGTAATGTAATAAAATAATGTAATGTAGTAGTAATGTATTAAATTATAATGTAATAAAATAAATATAAAGATAACTAGGAACGATTTTAGAAAAATTTTTATAAATATATGTTATTAATACGTTTTTTTATTTAATTTAAAAACTTGTTGATCAAAATATCAAAATGCAACAGAATATAATAGATATTTAATTTATATATAGAAGAAAAATGTTTATATTTTTATATTTTAATTCTGATTATTATCAGATTAATTTTAATCTGAACAAAAATTTATAATATTAATTATTTATAACTGATATTAATTCCATGATTAATTCATTTTATTTTGACCACTCAACATTTTTGATTATTATGTTTCAGATAATAAACTTCTTCATCTTCGTATCAAGATGACAGTTATCTATTCTTCACCAAAAAAAAAAGATGGAAAAAAGAAAGAGAAAGGATTAATATATTGTTCGATAATAATGAGCTAATTAAAAAAAGATATCTATCGTGACGGCTATATTTCGGAAATATTTGTTGATTAGTGATTTGAAGGTAAGATCGTATGAAATCATTGGATCCATGCGCACATACAGTGGTGCTGCATCTCTGTTAATTCTAAAATGGAAGATCAATCGCAGAATACTAAAAGATTATCGATAAGCCCTATCTCATCTTTCATCGACGGTAAGTGATTTTAATATTGTTTCTTTTTTTTTTTTTTATTTTTCAATAAAATACTTATTTAATGCTAAAGATTTTAAATAAAATTTGTTCGATAGATTGTGTATGTGTAATATGATATGTGTAAATACATATATCGTGAAATAAATTTTATTGAAAAGAACAACAATAAAAGTTGAAAAATAAAAAATAAAAAATTCTTAACGAAATAAATTTTTAATCGATTTTAAAATATTTAAAAGAGATTTTTATTTTTGAAGAGATAAAAATAACTCTTTGATAAAGTAAAAATAAAAAAAGAAAAAAAAATCAAAAATAAATTCATATCTAAAATTAGTACAAAGTTTTTTTTAAGAAATACAATTTATTATTTATTGAGCATCTTTCTTGACATGATATTAAAATAAATTTCTTTTTGGCAAAAAATGAAATTATATAATATAAAATCATTGTATGATGTTATAAAAAATTGTATAATAATTCTCATTTATAAGTAATAAAATATAATACGAAATGACAACAAAATGTAAGCAAAAATAGATAATAGAATCATTTATATTACTACAATATAATTTCAAGTGCACAATTTTAATTTAGTTACATTATGCTGAAATCAAGGACTATATTTACTTACCTTATGTTACTACATATCTCTTTCATTAACTATACACATGATTAATATTAATTAATATTAAATTTAATTGTAGGCAAAAAAAAAAAAGAATTAAATTTTATTGAAATATTAAAAATCAATATTTTTATTACCAAACATTTTCAAATGCTAACATTTCATAATTTCATCTTTAATAGAGTTAGTTTCCATAACAGAAATAAATATTTCATCATTTAATAATCTAATTATTTGTTTTTTTGTAATTACTAAATCTATTCCAATTATACAACTTAATATATAAAATATTTTGTATATATGCATATATTGTGAATAATTATTTATGTAAAATAATAAAATCTAGAAGAAAAAATTTCATAAGACAAAATAAAATGTTATCGAATTATGACTTATACGGATTTAATATATTTAAGTCTTAATAAGAAATATTTTAAATATTTCAAGATTATGAAAAATTTAGAAAAAATGAAAAAAAAAACGCGATATTCTTATGTTTATTTTTTCTTTGTCTTTCATATAAAATTATATTGTGAACTAATTATTTTTAAATATTTAAATATTTTTCTTTATAAAAAATAAGAAAATTTTTTATGTCGGAAAAATATTTCAATTAAAAAAAATATAAGTGACTTTGAAATCTTTTATTAAAATTTTCTATTATTTAGTCTGAATAAATGAATAAAATAAACAAAGAGAATAAAATAATTTAAATTTTTTGTAGAAATTATATAAACGGTTTTTTGTTGTTTTATTATTTCATAATTTTTTCTATTATGATGTTTTTTTAGTTTTAAATAACATATCTTTATTTTACTGATAAAAATTTTTATATCAATTTTATTGTGTTAAATTGGCGTAAGATATTTGTATATTAAAAATATGCAAAATATATAACATATAGATAGTATAATATTAATATTTTATGATGCATACATGTATATTTAATAATATTCTTTGCAATTATTTCAGTACATTGAAATTTGCATTACAAATTGCATATTTTCTAAATTTAATGTTGAAAAAGTAATAATTACTTTATATTATATGATATTATAATCGATGTATAAATTCGATATCTTTTAAATATTTCTGATATTTTTTCAATATTGTATATCGTACCCAGCTCTTATCTTATATTATTAGTAGAAAATTAAGGAAGAAGAAAGAATATCTAAATTTGTATTCTTGTTGTGTGGGACTCGAACAATTCATATAAAATAAATGTTATAATTTTTCTTTATGATTGTTAAATGAATTTTATTAAATTTATTCTTGTATTTTAGAATTTCTTAATAGAATAAAATTTTATTTTCTACAGATTAATCATCATGTTTTGAAAAGTATTAAGAAGTATAAGATTTTAAATCTTACATATTTAGTATATTTTTTTGATTCTTAAGAACTGTTTTATTACTATATTGAAATTGTTATAAATTTAACTAGTTCAAAATGCAATCATTATAATATTCTGAGTATGTATTTTCAATGGTGTGTGTGATTTATTTATTATGTTAAAGTGGAATTATACAAAACTAATCCATAATCTAATCCATAGTTTCATGTTTATTATTATTCCACATTAATAATAGTATATTTACATCTGTCAGTTATTCACAGCAATTGTTTTTACAATGTTAAGTCAATTTCTGTTTATATAAAATTTCCAAGATAATAAGAAGAATTTTTATCCTAAAAATTTGATTTCAGTTTTCTTCAGTTCCTGATTGTTGAGAAATAATGTTTAATGTTTATGAAGTATCTGTTGCTGCATATCGTTATTGAAAAATATTATTGCAGAATATTATTACAAAATATTCTAAATGAAACATATATACATGTATGATAGAAAAAAGGTGAGTAATGATTATGGAAGAATGAGATCCTTGATAATATTATTTTCTAAGCAGATTTAATCAAGTAATTTATCTGTGGCAATGATAATAATTATAATTATTATTTTTATTATTATGTTACAAAATTTTATTTTGTATTTTTATCAAGATAAATACAAATTTTACCATTAAAAATTTGAGAGAAACAATAGAAAAATAGTATTATTGCAATAGTCCATATATAATTTTTTATAATTGTTTCATTATCAATGGCGTCGATTAATTGTCTCTTCTTTATTTAGAAATGAGTTGTTCATCATGATTTTAAGATTTTATCTTTTGTACACACGATGTTACACAAATTAATGCTTATATCGAGTTAATGATAAAGCAATTACCCACATTGAAGCACATACTACGATACATAGTAGCATAACAGGAATAGATGTACTATTACGATTGGCACTTGCGTACAAACACGAATGATCGCTTGAAAATAATTGTTCACTCTTTTTTTAATATCAAATATCTTTTTTTTTAATTCCTTTCTTATAATCTTGAAGAATATTCTTGACAATATATAATATATATATAGGTATACAATATTTTATATAGAAATGAGCTTGTTAACTCCAACCTTCCTAAAGTTATGGAATATAGTAATAAAAATAATTGTTATGAAGTTCGCTGTTGACAAATTCGGTTTGTCAGACGATCAAAGGCAAGTTTATATGCTAATGGTGGTCCACACTATCACTAAAACTTAAAGTTACAAGTTCGAATTAGCAAGACGATTAAAAACAAAATCCATATGCTAATGACGGTTCTCACTCTCACTAGGATACGAAGTTACAAGAGTTCTGAAGGTTTTTGTTGTTTTGGTAGTTGCAGGTAGTTCTGTTGCAGTTCACGAATAGTTCTTGAATGGTTCTGATCTTCATAAAATTCTTGCACGTTTTTAAAAATTCTCTTCAAGACTGATACTCTCTGAAGCCTCTTTTATGTTCATCTTGCGGGTCTTCAGTGGGTATAATCAAATGTTTAATAACGAACAATCCCCTGATTGAACGACATCCTCAATCCAAAGAAAGCTCCCTAAAATGAGTCCGAAAGACTGTGCCACTACACACAAGTCTTTAATTCTCTCAGAAAGCTGTTCCGTGGCAGGACGATGTTGACTGAGAAATGTCGTCTCAGGTGCTAAGAGCATATTGATATTCCAGCCATGTCGAATTGTTTCTAAATGTGCAAAGAAAATGGTTACAAAGCAAATTTTTTTCTCAAAAACAGCATTGTCCTTGCAGTATCATCCTAAATTATCTGTTCATGTCTGGATACTATCTATTCAGACCTATCTATATGAACAAAGCTTATTTCACGATTTTTGAAATATGATACTAGAGATTTTATTTTGAACAGCTTTTTTTTTGTATGTGTTTTATATACATTGTCACCACTTGGCTTTAATTTGTGAATTAGATACAAACATATATTATGTGGAATATATCGTATTTTTAATGTTTAGAATAGATTTTTAGAAGTTAGATTAGGTTTGAAGTTGATTTATATTAAATTATTTGATCTAAAACTAATTTAAATCTAAAATAAATACGGTATATTAATCTAATTAATTAAATAATTCAGAAAGTAATTATTTTATCATATTTTTTTTAGTAAATGATAATAAATAAAAAATTCTTTTATTATTAACTGAAAACATTTCTTTCATTATATTAAAAAATGTTAATATCTGATTATCAAAATCATTTGTAAAATAAAAACTCTATCAAGTAACTAGCATAATGTTGAATTCGATTTCCATATTTGTAAAATAATAATAATATTATTATTAGCATTATTATTACTATGTACTTTAAATTTTTTGACATAATGGTGAAAATATTTCTTATATAACTTCTTATAACTTTAATTCAACTAAGACTTAGTAATAGTTAATAAAATTTAAAATATAATATATAAATATATAATACATAATAAAAATATCTGAAATAAAACAATAGTCGTTTATATATATATATACTTTTTTCTATTCTTATGCATATTTGCATATTTTTTTCTATAATTAGTTTTAATATAGATTAGATAACAATATTTATCATTATAATTATGAATTTAGGTTAGATTATATAGAAATTAGATAGTGATTTACATAAACCATAATATTTAAATAAAATAATTTTATTTTTTTTTGTCCTTCATTTACGAGTAACTGTGCGTCTGAATTAATAAATCAAACAATAGGTGCATAATTCTCCTTCTAATTCTTTAGAATATATTTAATAAGTAAGGTTTGGTTACTTAATTCTCACAGAATTTTACTATTGCTAGAATTTTATTATTATTATTACCATTGTTATTTTATTAAGACATTTATGTATAGAAATCCAAATATACAATGGTCTTTTATGTTTTTTCTGATAGTTTGTATACTTGAATGATATTAGTCATGTAAATAATTTTCTTGCAATGCTAATTTATTAGAAATAGTGTAATTTACTATACCTTACTATACTTACGCTTTCGTAAGTATAAATAAGAACATAAATTTAATAATTTTATATTAATATTAACAATTATTTGTATATAATAATGATTATACAATTTTTAATCAAATATCTTTTCCTCAGTATATCTGCATTGTGTAACGGTCGATAATGAATTTTTTGATTGGTCGTTCAAATTTTACCAACCATTAATCGATGAGTAGATTTTCAAATTATTTCTGAGAACTGATTGACAAGTCTCTATTGACTTGATCAATTTCCAAATTATTACACGAATATTTTGACTGAAAATTTATATATATATATATTATTATTCAAAGTTTGTTGGAGCAATTTATTTTGATCACAAGTTAATTTTTGCATAAAATTTTTTTTTTATATATGATAGTATTTTTATGATATGCATATGCACTCTTCACATTTTAATATTTTTTATCGCAAATATGGGAATAAATATTTTTATCGTTTTCGTTAAACAAATTTGAAATTTTTAATTCAATATTGTATTAATGCTTTCTTATTTTATAGTATACAAAAATTGAAAAATACTGAATGTGTATATTTTTTTTACATTAATATAATTAATGAATTAAATTTATAATTTATGTTTGTGCGATGATCAAATTGATTATTTGAATTTAAAACGCTAAATTGTTATATCTCAATTATACACAATTCTCAATTAATAACTCCAGATTATAAAAACATATTTTATGCATATTTAGTAAGATTTATAATTAGTATTGATTACATATTATTAATACACAACTTGATACTGATTACATATTATGATACGGTAGATATTAATTTCTATGTTCTATATAATAATATGTAAATATTCTACATAACCATATATTATGCATATCTATAGCAAATAATATATGCAATAATATATTCTTGCATGTTCTCAAACATTTTACATAATGCATATATTTTGCATTATGTAAAAAATGTAAAATAAGGAATACATTTAGAATTCTCTAATCACAAAATATATTTCTAGGTCTTATTGCTTTATCTATTTCCTATAAAAATATGCATTTGGAATAAATGTTGGCAATATAGGAAAAACAAACAAAAATATATTATGAAGTCATCGCAAAAATTTGAATTTTATATAATTTATATAAATTTATATTATATTTATCTATAGTGTAGTGAGTTTTAAAAGCTATATCTTTAATTGTAAAGTACAATATATACAAAATACATATTTGCGAAGCATATATATATATATATATATATATATATATATATATTGAATATTATTATATTCATGAAATACTTTTAGAGAATCGATATAAAAACATAGATTCAAACGATAGATTGATTTCTAGTCACACTGTTTCATCTCTGTTTCTATTTCATTTCGTCTAACTCAAATTAGTTATAATAAGTAGGAGAGATAATGGTATGAAAGGAATATTTTTGTTTTGAGCAAAAATATAAAAAACTAAAAAATTTTATTACTTTTAAATTATATTTTTAATTGAAAACATAAAAAATGATATTCATTACAGGAATAATTTAATAAAAAAGAATAATATTAATATTATTTCATTAATTATTAATTAATCAAAATCATAATGTTATCAATTTATTTCGTCAATATAAATAGTATGCTTACCATATATTCTTTTACATATTCTTTTTTTTTAAATAAGTTATTGAATCAATTTGGAATGTTTTTTTAAATCTTTTTTATTATTTTTTTTTACATGTATAGCATACTGATATATTATTAATTTTCTCTAATCTGAGTGTTTAATTCGTAGCCATTTTTGCTGAAATTTTTAAATAAGATAAGATTTTTGAAAAATTCGTCGTCCATAAATAAATATTCTTTTATTACTAATATTCATAATAATTTTCATAAACAAGTAAAATAGTTTCTAAGTTCTTAATTTGTATAGTCAGTCTAGTTAATATTAACAAATATAATTTAACAAATTTAATTTATAATTAAATATAATTTGTATTAAAAGATTTTCTAATTAATTTTATTGAATTGTCTTTCTGTATTCGTTTATCGCTCTCTTATATTTTATTTGCATTAATACAATTTTTTATCTGGTATATTTGAATATTTGAATTGAAAAATATTCAAAATAATAATTTTTTACATATAATGAGTACATATTCACAAGTGGAATAAAATTTTGGAAACAAAAATTATGAAATTATGATATCTTTTTTTTAATTATTCGTTCTATCTTTTTTATAGATTTTGCAATTATTAAGAAAAAGTTAATTATATAATATTGAACGAAAGATATCGGATAATTCATATCATTATTCTTGAAAAAATACCTGTTTAGATATGCTATAGATAAAAAAAATTAATTACTATTAATTATAATTAATTTATAACAATACTTTGTAAAATTTAAAAAAAAAATTTTTCAATTATTTTATTTTTGATGTCGAATACATTCAATCATGAATTATTGCTATTGCTTGATACGACAAGGATTTAAAAACTGAATGCAAATGAATATACTCAAATGTTGCTAGAAAATAAAAGAATGATTGTCTTGAGAATTGACATTTTTAAAAAATTTACAATTTTTTTCAATATGTGTTTTTTTATGCCATTTTTTTAAATTAAATTTTAAAATTTAAAATATAATAAATAATCTCAATCGATATTTTATATAACAATCAAATTTTATACATTAATACAATTTTACATATATCAACAGTTGTATGCATACCAATGTTTGTTTTGGCTTCTAGAGTTCATCCAAAGATGTTTCATGAATGTATTATGTATAAAACTTTACATACATATGCATATTAGTTTATATAGTAAGTAATGATAGAAGAAACAATATGCAAAATAATCGAATTATTTATATTTTCAAGTAATAAATATTGAATAATATTGAAAATAATGGTTAAAATATATCATTATAAAGCATTTCAAATAATCATTTTTATATTAGTTCAAATAAAATTTATTTGTGTTTGAATATGTAGTGTAACACGATATAAAGTATAACATTTTCATAAATTGTTGCTAATGTATTATGCGTTTAATTCTTGCACATACGATGTTATGACGTTACGACGTATTCATTATAAAAACTAACTATTTGAAAAACTATTTGAAAGAAAAACAAGATTCAAGAAAAATTTCCATACAAAATCGATTTTTATTGAAATATCATTGATTTATTAGTGAACAAATTACATTTTAATATATTCATCATGATCATTTGTAAAACATTTTTATTGTTAAATTATAAATATGCCAGTTGCTATCTTATAAATATATCAATGAAAATTCAATTTTCTTATTTTGTCGTCACACTATTTTTTTTATATCTAATAAGGATTTAGAATAATCTAATCTAGAAATCTTGAAATTCTTTGAAACTCAAAAGTTTTATATTTTTAAAACTTGAAAATTTTTATTGTTTTTGTAATTCAAAATTTTCGAAATCCAGGGAAAGAATAATTTATGTAACTAATTTATGAGACTGTAAATTCATTTTTAATTAATAATAATATTAATGATTGAAAAAAAATGATTGAATTATATCATATATATTTTATATCATATATATTTTAATTAATTTATTACGATATTTCGAGAATATAAAAATTTAATTTTTTGCAAAGTAAAAAGATTATTTTTGTTATTGATTAATGAAAAAAATTTGTTAAATTTGAAGAAATAAATATCAAAATTTATTAAGATTATAATTTGTATACATATTTCTCAAAATACATATTTCTTAAAGAAAAAAAAGAAAAAAAAAATAAGTGAAAAATAAGGATTTTGGATTTCATGAATTTTGAGATCCTTATAAAGTATAGAATTCTTATTTCACCTAAAAACCAGATTTCTAAAAAAACCTGTTTCTAATAAAAATATTACTATATTCATAATACTATATTCATTAGAAACATTCACATGATGACAATCGTCATCATATGTACTCATCATATTGATTAAATATATTATAAAGAATATAAAAGAATAAAGTTTTGAAACAATAAATAATAGAGAATCTTAATTTGTAGTGCTACGTTTACATTAATAAACAATTCGCGAATATTAGTATGAACACATAAACAATTATTTTTTTATCACTGGTTATTAAATTATTATTAAATTATAATAATTATTAAATTATTAATTATATAATAATTTATTATAATTAATCATTAATAAAGTAATCACAATCACTATAATTATTATTAATTCAACAATTATTAATCATAATTATATTTTTAATCAAAATTAAATCAATAATTTATATGTAAGAAGAATAGTATGAATTATATTTATTGAAAAATAGATATTTATTATTTACATAATTTTAAGATATAGAATTATTTATTTACTTTAATATATACAAATATAATATTTATTTTTAATATAATTTCATTTCAAATATTTCATTTAATAATTTATGTGCTTTTGTTACATTTATTATTGTTAATAATTTCTCATAAATAAAAACCGAAGATAAGTTGATAGACATGTTATATAAAAGAAAAACTTTTTCTATATATATTCGAATCAATATTGATTGATAATAATTTAAATTTAATTGTTATTCATAAATGAAATGTACAATATAATTTAAATATATATTTTCAAAATCAAAAAATTCGTTCAAAGCAATTTCTTGGTTGATTTTTCGGCGAATTTTGAGATTATTATAAGATTATTTTAGCTTATTATTATATCGTGATAATTAATAATTTTAATTAATAATTAATTATTATGATCATTTTCTATAATCAATTACAATAATATTTAATAATTGATGTGTAATTGATTATTATATATATAATAATATATATAATATTATATATATATATATTTATATAAACTCTAGTTGAAATTTCTTTATAAACATTTATAAATTATAAACAATCGAAGTTTGTGTTAGATGAAAGACAGATATAGAATAAGATTGGACGATAGAAGATAAAACGGTTTCCATTCTGTCTCCATCTCACTTTATTTAATGTAAATTTATTTATAATTTAATCTATAATTTGTATAGATATTTTAATTAATTAAAAGTTTTAAATAAGTTTTAAATAAGTTTTAATCGATATTCTGCAATCTTTGCAAATCAAACTTTTGTATTTGTTGTTGTAATCTTTAAAATTAATCTTTCGAAGATATCCCACGAATATATTAAGACTGTAGGAAACAAATAAAAAACATGATAGATGTTAAAGATTGTATAGCATTGTACAATATGTTTGTTATATAAATACATAAAAGTTTCAAGAAAAATCATATGTTATTAATAGAACATATAAAAATTTTATTATATATTATATAGTTTTTTATTACTTTTTTACTTTTATTACTATTATATAAGTTTTTTATTACTTTATTTTTTTTATTGAAATAGATCGTATTTAGTTTTTTATATAGAATATGTAATGTTTTAACTTTCAGAGCATCAATTAATATATATTCTTCAAGATATTAATAAATATTCTTCAATTTAAACATTACGAAATTATTTTCATGAAAAATTTTCTAGATAATTTTTAGATAGATTAAAAAATCTTTCTTTATTTAAATTATAAATTAAAAATGAAACTATAAGAATGTTTCCTAATCAGTATTTCCCATTCCCATTTTTTTCATCGTTCTTCAGGTCAAAGATTTTGATTTCTTTTTTAATATAATAATCAAGTTTTAAAAAGAGAAAGATGATTAAAATTGGATCATTTATTGAATTTTTTTTATAATTTTTTTAATGTTAATGTTCAAATTAATTATTTTTGAGTATAAAAAAATTTTGTAATTAATACTTAAATCTGTCTTATCAAAATTTATATAAAAAATTATAATAAGAATATTTTCAAAGTTATAAAGATATATAAAAAATGTTGATTTAAAAAGATTAGAATTTAGATTTAAAAAGAAAAGAATTTACGCATATTAATTAAAATTACCTCATAATATAAATATCCTTTATAATATATATAAAGAATATATATAAAGAAATTTAAAATAAATTTCGATTATATAATAAAATGATTTATTCAGATGATAAATTTCATTTTTTTTTTTTTTGAGATTTATAATACTTAAAAAAAATAGTCGAAAGTCTTTTCTATTATAAAATATTGAATTATTCAGAAAATTCATAGATAAATTTAAGAAAACATATTTAATTTTTATATTTTCTTTTATACACATACATAGGATTTCATTTATGAATTTTTTAATAGTAGTTATTTTTTTCTGACAAAAATTGTGTCAGGATGAAGTTGTTTGGAATGGACAAACACTATGGACAAACATAGTGATTTTTTTCATAATTACTTTTTCTTTTTGCAGACGATTTTAGATTATCGATATTTTTCGCATATTAACGTTTTTTATAATGCAATATTGTATAGATATCAAGACGAGTTCAATGTCACTATGATTTTAAAATAACGTTGAATGAATGAAAAAATCATAATTCAAACGAAATTTGACATTGAAGAAATTGAACATTTTTTGTTTGTACAAAATGTTTATTTACAACAAATATTTAAAATAAGAAGATATATAGTCCAATATGTAATTATATAAAATGCCTAACTAAGGATCGAATATGCCATAAGAATCATTTTTACTGATATTTTAAATATAATATAAATAATAAAATAATAAATATTTTAAATATAACTGGAATGATTTCAAAAAGCACATAATTTGACGTAAATAATTTTTCTTTCGTAATTGCATAAAAGACATAAAGTTATGATAAGTTAAGACAAAATTTTTTTAAATGAAGTTATATACAATTTATTGTATTTGATAATTGATTCTATATAATAATTTTTATTAAAAAAACTCTTATAAAGTATAAGATACCATATAAAATATACTAAAATATACCATAATATATACTATAAAGAACATTTTACTTTGAATTTTACAAAATTTAGTGTTTATTTTCCTTGTCTTTGATATAATCAAATTTACAAAAATATTTATTAAAATAATGGTTTTTTTATATCAAGAAATTAATATTTATTTCCAATAATTACCAATATAATCAATTAATATAATAGAAAATATTAGTTAACACATATATATGTATATAATTATAAATATAATTTTATTTCAGAAAAATAAATTTAAACTTAAAAATTTCTTTATGTATTCAATTACCAAAAAAAAAAAAAAGTATTTATGAGAAGTTATATTTTCCTTGAAATCAAATTTTTATCTAAAACTTTTTTTTACTGAAAACATTAATTATAGAATATGCGAATATCTGTGATTTTGGAATCGAAATATTAATTCGGAATTTGAAATTTAATTTGGAAAGCGTCATTAAATTCATATCATAACTTTTTAAATTTATCATAAATTTTTTGGTTTGAAATTGTTTTCGTGTTATCGTGTATAATCATATGTAAAATGTAAAAATTTATTTAAAAAAGGAAGCAATGCACAATATGATATGTAAAAAGTTATTTTATTTTAAATTAAAACGAAGAAAATAATTTTTTCAGATTTTTTTATTATTGTTTCTTATTGTTGTAATAATATTACCAAATGATTTATTATAAAATCACTATTATTGTTTAAGTATATGAAAAGTACTCAGACAGAATTGTATAAAATTATTCGTTCTTTAATTTTATCGTTTCTTTTATTGAAATATTCTAAAAACTTTCAAGTTATTCTTATAATAGCTTCTATAATTTTTGTTTCTTCTCTATTTAAATTTTCTATAAGTATAAATCCATTATTATGATACGTATAATTATTATTGTTATTTATTTCAAAAAATCTTTATTCAAATATTATATATTTCGATTATAATTATAACAGTTATTTTATTAATGGTCTTAATGCCATATTTAATTTTTATATTTTATTTGGAGATTACAAACAATAACATATATTGCATTTTATATATTTATTTATTTATTTTTATAAAATATTGTCAAATGAAACTTTTCTTCATTATTATTTCTTCATTGTTGTCATTTTAATTTACATTTCATCGTTTGTATATATTCTATCCTTTTCAATATGAGATGATTCAAAGGCTCAAGTTGTGAAAAAATGTATACAATGTTTAAAAATATTCCAGTCAGTTATTTAGTTAAAGTTGTTTACAAATTGTGTCACAGTTATAATATCACTGTACTAATTCATTTGATTGTGCAATATTATCTAGTAGTTTTGAAAATAGAGAATTCATATAATATATAAAATAATATAATATTGTAAATTACATATTAAAATGCCTTATATCAACGACAAGTAATAATAATAATAAAGTAAAGTAATAAAAGTAATCTAATTCATAAAAAAAAATATATTAAGAAGAAAAATTTTATTTAACAATATTTTATAAAAATAAGTCAATGTAAAGAAAAATATACTATTTGTGAATTTCAAGTAAAATATGACAATACGAATGATCTTTTACGATATTTAAATAGTAAATATATTAAAAGAATAAGTACAATATTAAATATTGAATTAGATGATGGAATAATCAATAATTAAAAAAAAAATTTTTATTGCTCGTGAGATTTATGAACAGTTTATTTGGAAAAATTTCTCGTATAAAAAACCTTTTCATTATTTTGCTCGCAGATCTTTATTAAGTCTAAACAAAGAATGATGTTATCCGAGAAAACTCGTCGTTTTCGAGAAGAATTTAGTCGACACTTATAATTGTATATTTTTGACTTCAGCTTGGCTGAAGCGGAATCCTATGTAAGCATGACATATTCTCAGACACGGTTAACTCAACTAACATTATTTTAGTTCGAGAAATTCTATAATAGATATATAGTGGGCAACGAAAGTATTCGAATGTTTATATTTACAATCTTTGATGAACGAAATATATGTGTTAATGGAACTTGTTTAAGACAATGAGAGGTGTATAGTAAGAGAGAAATCTCAAGATCATGTCAGCAAAATTTGAAAATGATTCACCAATTTGTGCAGTAATTATAATTTATATTATTATTATTTATAATAATATTATAATTTATAATTAATATTATTTATAATATATTATTATATTAATTATTATTTATAAACACGCACTGTTAGTAGGTTACACAAGTATCATATATGCAATATTATTTAACATTAATATTTTGTTGGATCACCTTTGGTGATAATAATCTCAGTCAACATTCCATACTACCAGTGATTTTGTAAAATTACAATTGATAGAATTCCATATTTTTATAATTTTTTTTTCATCTGCTTTAAAGATATTTGAAGTTTATTTAATTTTTTGCCTATTTCAATATTATAAATTTTCGATGGGATTTATATCTGGATTCTGTGATGGAGTATTTAACATATGAGTTATATTGTATAGAATCCATTCTTTCACGATTTGCGTTGTGTGTTTAGAAGCATTGTCTTGTTGAAAGTAAAAGTCTTCTAACAATCTCAATTATCTTTGAGATTGTTCTTTAAAATATTTAAATATTTGTATTTATCAACCATTCAATAAATACTAAATTACCATTAACTGGCATACCATGATTGAATCACTATGTTTTATTGTTGGGCATACATTTTCGATGTCCAATTTTGTATTTTCTGTATCTTCTCCATACATAATTTCGTCTATCCAAATTAAAAATATTAAATTTAGATTCATTAGAAAATATCACTTTTTCTCAAAAAGCATTATTTTTTGTTACAAATGTTTTTGCAAAAATCAATCTTTTCTTTTGATTTTGCTTATTAATGTATAGCTTTCTTCTTAGTACTCTACCATGAAAATTATTATTTCGTAAGACTTGTCGACGTAACTTGAGGATGAACATCTTTATCAAACATTTCTGATATCATATTTGAAAGTGTAGGTGTAGATATAATAGGATTTTTTTCTTACTTCGCAGATAATAACTTTTTCTTTTCTTTCAGTTAATTTTCTTGGTCGATTTGAACGAGTTTTATTTATAATTGTTCCTTCATTTTTTGATTTTTTTATGATGTAATGTATTATAGATTTACTTCCGTTTATTGATTTTTGCTATCTCATTATATGATTTTTCATCCTTATGCAACCGAAGGATAGGTTTTCATTCATACTTTTCTATTTCAGACTTTTTCGTATTCATTTTGAATGTTTTACTGCAGATTTTTATTTTACTGTTAGTGAAACGATAGCTTGATATCAACTGCAACATGTAAATTCTCTCGCTTAATATCTGTGTTTATATTTCTGGCTAAAGTGTTTAAATCAGCGTTCGAATACTTTTGTAACTTACTAACGTTGCGTGTTTATAATAAATGTATTATATCTATTACACAAATCGGTGAATCATTTTCAAATTTTGCAACATAATCTTGAGATTTCTCTCTTATTATACACTTCTCATTGTCTTAAACAAGTTTCATTAACATATATATTTCGCTCATCAAAGATTGTAAATGTAAGCGTTCGAATACTTTCATTATTATCCACTGTATATTGATCATCAATTTCTAATCATTAACATTTTGATATTTTTGTATACTCATCAAGCACTAACTAACTCAATTCGAAGAATTTTTGTCTAATGTAAAAGGCACAGGCATTATCCGCGATATTATTATCGTGTCCCACGAGGAAATTGTGATTCTTCCGATTGAACTAGGAAAGGATTTTCTAAGGGCACTGAGCTTCATTTGAAAGAAAGTCTTATCGTGAATAGGTGGTGCTCTGATCGTCGGATTATTTGCTGTGACATTGTAAGAGATCTCTAGAAATATACTTGTTATGACAATCAAAGAGCATTAGTTTTCATTCATCATTACTAGTACAATAATAATAATATTGTGGACGCGAGAAAAATGTATAATACTTGAAAAAAAGATTCTAAGCGTGCAAAACAGTTAACAAAGCTAATTGCATGTATGATAGCTTTGGATATACAACATAGTATAGCAGATAATGTTAGTTTTATTATTCAAAATTGCCGATTCGCAATACAAAATATCATCATGTACAATTTTTAAATATTATATTTAGAATGTATAAAGATTTACGAAATGATGTCAGAAATAAAATAAATATGAATATAGATTGTAATTGATTGATATTTTTATTTATTATTTTAATTTGTGAGATATTACGGAATAGTTTATATATATTTAATAAATATGAAATACTCATTTACGATGATTGGACTCGATGTATAAAAGTTATTTGTCATTGACGATACACTATATAATTAAAGATTTTGAAATAAGAAAGAGAAATTGAAATCAAAAACAATAAGGAATAAAAATAATATTACACAAATAATTCAAAATTTATTATAATTATTGTTGGATATATGTTGCAAAATTACAATTGAAGTGTATATATTCATATTCGATCAATATAAATATGTAATCATATATGGTGATTAAAATAATTTTCCGAATTATTCTAAAATAAATTGTTTAAACAGCTTAAAAAAATTATGATATAAATATTTTTTGTGTAAATAAGTGCTTTTTCTTTCTCTTAAGTTTTAATTTGATTTTTTAAATATAAATATAATAGTGATACTTAATACTTTTAAGCGTTTTATTGTTAAAAGTTTGTTGTTTTAAATTTTAAACTGTAATTGAAGATACGTGATCGTGTAATACTTCCGATATTCTTATAAAATAAGAGCAATGTCTTAAAAAAATTATAAGAAAAAAGAGAACAGAAAATACTAAAGAAAAAAAAAATTATAAAAAAAACGAGAATAGAATTGCAGAATGAAAAAGAAGATAAAGAATATTATTGCGTTGTATATCTCGATCCATGTATGTAGGTCTCATAAGTCAAATGAAAAATGGATATAATGCATGGAATGTACGATTAACCGCATGAAGAATTTATTAAACAAATAATAAGTGATTGTACATATATATAATTATGAAATTAAATTATAATTAGATAAAATTATTGTAATTATTTCAGAAATATAAATTTAATTTTTTAAATATATTTTTTAGATTTTTATTTCTTATTACAATTTAATCTAATAAATATATTTTAACATAAAAAAAAATATTATATGATTCATTTTTTATTAACAAGTTAAACATTATTTATTATAAATTATTTCGACTGCTGCGACTGAATAATAATTATGCATAAAAATATTTATTGTAAATATAATAAATATATTTTTTGCGTAATAGCAATTCAAAGTCGAATTTAATCTTCTATTCCATTGTATGTTAAATTTAAGACATTTAATGAAATACCCCTAAGTATAAAATCCATTACTGATATCTTTCTATGTGTGAGATTTATGTACTAACACTAAGTCTATTTTTTTCGTGATATGGACAATATTGTAAAAGCGATTGATACAAACAAAAACTTAAATCGAATTCCTTGCTTTGCTCGTGTTTTACAATTGGCAATGAAAGACAATGAAAAAGTTTGAACATTTACTTATTTATGTTGTGAATAAATAGAATATACTGGTTTCGCCGATGCCGAAATTAGTCGCTCGTCGACTTATTTGCCGGTGGGCGATGACTTTTTTGGAAGGCTGTGTCCCAACTCAATTCACCGTCTCCGACGGTCAGAGGCACGGTGTTCACTAACAATTGACTCGACTATTGACTACGACCTATCTGATGGAGAGTCGGTGCGGTAGTCTTGACTGCCCGAGAAGTATTCGGTTGTGTGAACTGCCCGAAGGCCTAATCGGTAGTGAGTGTTGGCGAAGAAGATCGCAACCCTCGTTGACTCTCTTCCTGGCTGATTGGGGAGTGTCCTAATTATGAGTGGGGAAGATATCGATGCTGCAATTGGGCATCGACATTCCCTGATTCGAACAATAGGTCCAGGGCGGGAGGCACATGGTCCTGGTCCAGGACACTTGACGTTTTAGGTGACATAAACATTAACATAGACCAGACCTGCAGCTGTCCCTGCTTAGTGTCTCTGGCGCCTCGCCGTCGCGGTCCCGAGAAGGACCGTAACCGAAGGACCTTCTCGAGTGTCCTGTCTATGGGTCGCGTTAACACTCGCGATCATTCCGCCCGCCTTGAACCGCTCGCGTTCAATTCTTCGTGTGGTGGGTCTGGTTCGGCTGTTCGTCGTGGCTGGGGGGCGCTGGGTTGTCGTGGTCGGGAGGCGCTGGGTCATCGTGGTTGGGAGGCGCTGGGTCGTCCACAGGTAAAAGGCAGACCTTGGCCACTGGTCTGGTGAGGGTGCCAGTGCTGGTTAGCACTGATACGATCCGTGTCACCCCATCTCGTCCCGGATGCAACTGGACCACTCGGCCCAATCTCCATCGCTGTGGCGGCAGATTTCCGTCCTTGAGCACAACTAAGTTGCCCACTCCGATGGTCTGAGATACTGGATCCTTCCATTTGGATCGTTGCTGGAGTTGGTGCAAATAGTCGCGCTCCCATCTCCGCCAAAAATGTTGTTGAATTGCCTGCAGCATCTGAAATCTGGACAGGCGACTGACCTTGACGTCCGTGACGTCAGGATGGATTATGTCAGTGGTAGGACCTCCCGTGAGGAAGTGTCCTGGTGTGAGAGGATCGAGGTCTTTTGGATCCGATGACAAAGGATGGAGTGGTCTAGAGTTCATGCACGCCTCGACCCGGGCCAGCACGGTGCTGAACTCCTCATAAGTAAGGCGTGTCTCCCCAATTGTTCGCAGCAGGTGTCTCTTGGCAGACCTAACTGCACTCTTCCACAGACCACCGAAGTGTGGTGCATGTGGGGGCATAAATCGCCATTCGACACCCTCCGCGATCGCATGGTGACCGATCGCCTTCCCATTCTGGTGGAGGAACTCGCGGATCCGACGTAATTCGTTGTACGCGCCCACGAAGTTGGTTCCGTTGTCTGAGCAGATCTCTCGGCATCGCCCTCGGCGCGCGAGGAACCTGCTCAGACAGTTCAGGAACGCTTCTGTCGTTAGTTCCGTAGTCGCCTCCAGGTGAACCGCCTTGGTGGCCAGACACACGAAGACGCACAGATAGGCCTTGGATGTACTCTTACTTCGGGACCGTTCCTTGATGAGGAACGGTCCGGCGTAATCTACCCCCGTACTGAAAAAGGGTGCTTGTACCCGCACTCTTGCCGCTGGCAGTTGGCCCATCTGGTACTCTTCGGTTCTGGGTTGTGCCCGACTGCACCGCACGCATCTCCGAATCACCCCCCGCAGCGTGCTTCTCGCTGAAAGAGGCCAGTAACGCCTACGAATAGATGATAAAACTGCTTCGCATCCCGCATGCAGCAATCGCTCGTGCTCCCCGCGCAGGAGTAGCTTGGTGAGGTATTCTCCCTTTGGAAGGATTATTGGATGTTGATGATTATAAGGTAGGGCAGCTCGTTCCAACCGCCCTCCCACCCTGAGTAGTCCCCTTTCGTCGAGAAAGGGACTCAGACATCTCAGGGAGCTGGATCGCGCCAGTCCCTTTCCTGACTTTAGGTCCGCGATTTCTTTGGCAAACGACTGTGCCTGTAACCATCCTATGATGGCACCCTCAGCGCGGTCGATCTCCGCCCCGGTGAGAAGAAGACCCGAGTGGTCGTCCGATTCTGCGGGAGTTTTCGATCGTTTCCCCGAAAGCCGCGCGCGGACTGCGCGATAGAACCTTATGCAATACGCAATGATTCGCGTGAGTCGCGTGTAATTTGAGTACCTGTTGAAGGCATCAAATTGTGGTGGTGTAGTTATAGTCATACACACTGGAGTGCGCTCCTCGGGAAGCTCACTCGGTGCCGGGCGAGCACGGGGCCAGTCGTCTTGCCCTCGCCACAGCCAGGAAGGACCATCCCACCAAAGACGCGTGTCTTGTAAAATGGATGGCCTCACCCCCCGCGATAACAGGTCAGCAGGGTTGTCACCCGTGGGCACGTGACGCCACTCGCCTCGCGAATTCATCTGAATCTGCGCAACCCGGTTCGCAACAAACGTCTTCCAGCGACTAGAATGACCTCCTATCCACGCGAGGGTAATGGTAGAGTCGGTCCAGTACGTCTCGCTCTCGAAACAGATGCGAGACGATGTTCGCACCTTCTCCACCAACTCTGACAATAACAAGGCTCCGCACAATTCGAGACGCGGCAAGCTGATCGTTTTTAATGGAGCGACGCGTGATTTTGCACAAAGTAACCGAACTGTGGGTTCCGTGTTGTTGACGACGCGCAGGTAGACGCACGCGCCATATGCCTTCTCAGAGGCGTCGCAGAAGGCATGTAGTTCCACGGCGGGACCGTTGCTCACTGCACACCGCGGAATAGCAATATGTCTTAGGGATCTGAGTTCCCCCAAGTAGTCGCTAAACTGAGTATGGATGTCTTGGGGCACAGATTCGTCCCAAGACACTCCCAACTTCCAGAGCTCCTGAAGCAGTAGCTTCGCGGGAAGTACTGCGGGGCCCACCAACCCGAGAGGATCAAAGATTCTCGCGGCCTCTGATAGGATTGTTCGCTTGGTTATTCGGGCGGTAACTGGTTCGTTCAATTCAATAGTCAATTGGTCTGGTATCGGTTCCCAGCGCAGACCGAGAGTACGAGGATCCCTTTCGGGTTGAGGGCCCACGACTATAGGCTCACCCGTGGCACTCTTGACAACCGAAGGCTCATTCGAAGCCCATTTCCGTAGATTGAACCCCGCTGCCCGTAAGAGAGCCTGCAGATCCCCCTTGAGCACGATTGCTTCGTCCGCGGTGTCTGCGCCTGTCAGGAGATCATCCACGTAGAAGTCGCGGAGGATCGACGCGCTAGCCGCCGGATGGCTCGTGGTATTGTCCAACCCCACCTGCCGCAACACCCGGGTGGCCAGATAGGGAGCTGAGGCGGTGCCGTAAGTGACCGTGTTCAATTCGTATGTCTCGATCGGATCCTGGGGGGCCTCCCTCCACAATATGCGTTGCAGAGACCGCTGATGGGGAGCGACCAAGACTTGTCTATACATCTTTTCGATGTCTGCGCTTAAGACTACCCGATACATTCGAAATCGAATTAGGATCGACAAGAGGTCCTCTTGGGTCGGCGGTCCGACCTGCTGCAGATCGTTAAGGGAGACCCCCGTTGAGGATTTTGCCGAGCCATCGAATACCACTCGAAGCTTAGTGGTCGTACTGCTTGCCTTGAGCACCGGATGGTGCGGCAGGTAGAAGGCAGGTCCGCTGGGTACCTGAATAGTTACGTCGACTTTGGCCATGTGGCCCAAAGCCACATAGTCTTTCATGAACTGCACGTAGCGGTCGCGCAGCTCAGGTGCATTTGCGAGTCTCCGCTCCAGAGCGCGAAATCTTTTTTCGGCCATCGCGCGCGAGTCTCCTAGTTCGTGTACGTCTCTCGCGAACGGAATGGTAACCACATAACGACCACTCGGCTCCCTCCCCACCGTTTCTAGGAACCGACTCTCGCAAGGATGAGGCGTCACCTCCCCATTCGACACACCCTCCAAATCCCAAAATTGTGTCAGTTGACGACTCAGCTGTTCGTTTGTAATAACACTACACATTGCCGATTCCGCACGTGGGACGTTGGACAGCCGTCCGCCGAATATCCACCCTAGCTGCGTTTTTAAGAGGCTTGGCAGCCCCTTCCCCAGCCTGATCCGTCCCACGGACATAATATCGCATAACTGACCGTTGCCAATTATGAGATCCACCCCGCGTGGAACACCAAACTGAGGATCCGCCAGAGGGATCTGCGACGGAACGGGAATCGCGGATTCTGGGATCCGGGTATTGGGTATGTCGCCAGTGATGACGTCCATGATCAAGCATGGCAAGATGGTTTGGAACCCGCTGCACCTCGATGATATCTGCAACCGCGTTAAACCGAGTACCGGTCGATGACCCCCTATACCACGAAGAGTTGTTCGATAGGTTTCACGCGGCAGATTGAGACGTCGCAAAAACGAAGTTTTGATAATATCTACTTCCGAGCCCTGATCGAGTAGGGCTCGGCATTCATGTCTCCCACCCTCCCTGTCCGTGACGTAGACAATGGCTGTGGGTAACATGACCTGATAGGGCATAGGATCCCCATCAGCTCGGGCCGCGTGATAGGTGTGCGGAGTGGCACTCGCGGGCGCCTCCGCCACGGTATTGACGGTCGTAGGGGTGTTCGTGGATTTCTTCCCCAGATGGAGCAAGGTGTGATGCTTCTCCTTGCACTGTTTACACGAGCCGCTGCTGCATTCTTTGGCTCCGTGTCCCGAACGAAGACAGTTGAAGCACACCTTCAACTTCTTAACCTGAGCTATGCGGGCCTTAATCGCGAGCGCCTTGAATTGCTCGCACCGTGCGAGTATATGATCCGAAGCACATTGCGGGCAGACCGGGTTTTCCGTGGTCACCAAGGCGACGGTTCTCGCGCGCGATCCCTGAGACAACGAAGGTTTTGATTTCGAAGTGCTCCCGCGCTTCTCTAAGGCGGCCAAGGAGGAACACTGTTGTTTGAGAAACGACCGCATATCCGAAAGGGTCGCCAGACGATCCAGGTTGGCAGTGGCCTGCACCCAGCTCTCAGTTATTTGCGCGTGAAACTTGCCTTCTAGGAAATGTATAATTATGGGGTCCCAGTTTTGGACCTGAACCCCCAGTGATTCTAATGCCTGAACCTGAGCAGTGCACTCGTTGAAGAGCCGTCGCAAGTCCGCTGCCGACCGTGATTGCATCGCGGGAAGATCGAACAATCGTGTTAAATGATGCCGTACGATGGCGTTAGTTTCGTCGTAGTTGCTACGCACGAACTCCCACGCAGCCTCATAATTATCTTCCGCCATCCGGACCGATGTCAAGAGCCGATGTGCTTCACCCTTCAGGGACGCCTTGAGGTAATGGAATTTCTCCATGTTGGTGAGTGAATCATCGCGATTAACCATCGATTCGAAGCTATCGCGGAAATAGATCCACTCACCCAAGTCGCCACTGAAGGATGGTATAGAAACCGGAGGCAACCGTTGTGTTTTTTGTGATCGAGCGACCGGTGTGGACACGCGCGCGGGCTCTTTCGCGGATACCGACGCTGCTCGAACGCGATCAAGGTGGCTCATGGCCGCGCCTATTAGCTCATGATACTGCGTCTCGAAGTCCTCGAAGAAGCGCGAGTGAGTCTCTTCGTCCGCGGTATCCGAGACTAGGGTTTGTATGC